>NW_003546353.1:153949-185354 GCF_000090795.2 Amphimedon queenslandica | reverse complement strand
AGAGAGGGAGGAGAGGGAGAGAGAGGGATGAGAGGGAGAGAGAGGGAGGAGAGGGAGAGAGAGGGAGGAGAGGGAGATGGAGAGAATTAATATACCAGCTACAAGTACGTGTATATATTCATTGTATTATTTGTAAATGCAGTTCATGTAGAGTGGGTCTATAAAAACTATAATATTTTAAGAGATACACTAATCAAAAACATAGAATGGATTTACTGTACTGATAAGGTGGGGCCACTAAATAAAAGATAATCCTATAAAAATATGGCCACCTGTCCCAACTTAAACACAAAATTAACACGAGTAGTAATTGGAAGAATTAGTGCTATATATAATCAAGATTCAATACTTCAGTCTAGTATTGCAAATCATAGTGTAAAAAGAAGGCCAAAGCTCTCCAACTACCACTCTTCTTTCTCTAAGAACAATAACCTTATCAAATATCACACGTTGCATACAGCACATGTACATTGACTATAAACTGCTGATTAAACTGACACTGTATCATAAGACTATAGCCAGGAGTAGTGGGAGTATACAAACACTTTTAACAAACACATCATCATCATTATATGTACCTGCTTGTTAAGATAAGCTAACTCGTCATAGCTTTTAAGAACAGACCATCTAAACCCACCCGTCATACAGACCACTATACTGTAATACTGGAAGAGAGAGGGAGAGTGATAAAGATATATACAGAGAGAGTACACTTACTGGTGTACCATTGTAGACCTCATAGCCGCTAACTTGCAATAAAGATATGGTGGGTGTGGGGAAGAGCGGCCATTCCACTCTCGTAGATCCTGAAGCACTAGAAGAAGCAGACATGTTGTTCCCTGGCCTCGGATCTCCTATTATTTCATAGTCTCGTCCTACTTGACCGCCTGCCCCTCCCTCCCAATGAAAAGGCTTCCTTGAAGAAACAAACTCCATTTTCTCAGTCAATCTTTTGTAAATCTCTGACTTTGCACATTCCAGTGATTCCACAAATGACCAGCCACGCCTATTATGAGCTGGGGCCAGCTTTAGTTAGCTTTAAAATGATTTGCAAATAAAAGTACCAGCAGCATCTATTTGCTAATAAAATGCATGTACATGTACTTGCTGACAGTGATTTATAATAAAGTTTCTGTGCTTTTCCCTGCATGATAGAACAGGTAAGGAAATTAGCAAAAATTGGGTTTAATTGGTCTAAAAATTAGCAAAATCAGGGTTGTTGTATAAGAACATAATATAGTGCATACATGTGCATGTTTTGGCTCAATATAACGCTAGATGAATCCTAGTCTACTGGTATCATTTATTAAGCTCCTTGTAGCAATGGTTGCAGACTCGTTGTGGCTTCTTTGATGCTGGGAGCATGACGGACTGTGAGGTACACTTTTGACAGAATATTTGACCACAGTGGCGGCAGTGATGCTAGAGGAAATGGAAAAGGTTTATATAATACTGGAATAACTGTGTGGATACCTTTCTAACGCTAACTGAGAATTTAACTTGACACGCATGACAACTCACAACATCCTCATCTTTCTCCCACTGTCTCTGCTTCTGGCGCCTTTGAACAATCTAGAAAATAACAAAAAATAAATAACTTTGACCTACTCCTTTCTTTAGCTCATAATACCTGCATTTTTTCATTCTCTCTTCCCAGCTGCTGGAGAGCAGAGTGTAGTTCCCTCTCTCGGTGCTGAAGGTCCGATATTTGAGTACTGGATCTAGTTCTCACTTCCTCTTCTGATACTAACCTGCCACCAATTAATGAAGGATTGTCTCTCTTTATAAACTCACTTTTCTAACAAGGACCTGTTCTTGTCTTCAAGAGAATTGTTAAGCTGTGTTAATTCTGTAAAACAAAAATTTATAATATTTATCCGATCATTAAACGTGTACATGTAATTGTAATAGAACCATTAATCACTAATACCATTAATAGTCTATTACCATTGATCCTTTTGTGTTGTATGGAGTTATTCTCATCAAGGTCTCTCACTCTTTGTTTCATGGTTTCCATTTCAAACCGGAGGGTGCCAAGGTTACCACTGAGGGTCTTCACCTCACGCTCGTGCTGCGTCTTCAGTTCACTGTTCTCTTTATCAAGTACTTCAATACGGGAATGGGCAGAACCCTATCAATACAGCAACAGTTAACAATACACATGTACGTGTATATGTACCAGGTCGGCTTTAAAATCGGCTGTCTCTTTCTCTAATTTTGCTTTTAGATTCTCATAATTTGATTTCAACTGAGACAATTCAAAATTAACCTACAAATAAACAAACAAACAAACAAACAAACAAACAAACAAGGTCGCTCACACACAAAAGTCTCTCCATTTTCACATAACTATATCTTCCATTATTCTAATACCTGGGCCGTCTCACTCTTTGCCTGTTCCAGCTGGACTTGTAGTGAGTTTATTTCAGTCTCCATTGACGTCTTTTCGTTGAGCCTATCCTTACCCAGCTGCTCTAGCTCCAGTCTGCCAGACTCAATGGCTGAATCTCTTTCACTGATTGTTCTCGTCAGTTCTTGGATTGTCTTCTCAGATTGGTCAAGTTGAGAGTTGAGATGTTTAAAGTCTGTTCTGGCTCCTTCCAATTCATTTTCTAGTGCTTTCTCTTTATCCTCGTGATGCTATCCATCAAAAATGAATAATAATAATAATAATATAATTAATGTATTTAAACTTGCTTTAACTGTATCTCTCAATTCTTTGAGCTGTTCTTCATATTTTTGAGTCTTTGACTCCAACTCATTCAAGAGTTGCTACACAAAATACGTTAAATTAATATTAATTATTATCTAATGGCTAGCAGCTGCTTACAGCCAGTTCAGTTTCAAGTTCTTCAACTTTCTCTTTCTTCGACTTTAGCTCAGCTTCAACCGAGTTAGCATATTCAGACTAGAAACAAGAGAGAGGGAGGGAGAGAGAGAGAGGGAGAGAGAGAGGGAGAGAGAGAGGGAGAGAGAGAGGGAGAGAGAGAGGGAGAGAGAGAGGGAGAAAGAGAGAGAGAGAGAGAGGGAGAGAGGGAGGGAGAAAGAGGGAGTATAAAGATATAGACAATATCATTACTTTTTGTTGAAAATAGGTATTGAGTGAAGCCACTTCTTCTTTTAGTGAAGTTACAGATGATTCATAATCCTAATTGACAAACTTGTATAAAATTAATACTAAGCATCTATCACTGTACCTCTATTTGAGTGTCTTTTTGTGCCATCAGACCTTGGAGCTCGTTTATCTTTTTGAAAGAATGGAACTTATCAAATTGAGGGAGTGACTTACTTCTGAATGTAGCTTGGTTTCATTGTCAACTTTTATTTCCAACTGTTTCAAGGTTTGAGAATGCTCGTTACCTTGTGCCTGCAGTATAAAGAATAAATCAACTAACCTACAACCAAGCCAGCCCAGTTAGCTCAGTCGGTAGAGCATCAGGCTTTTAACCTGAGGGTCACGGGTTCGAGTCCCTTACTGGGCGCTTAACTTTTTTTTCTTTTTTTTTCATCAGTGCTTACTTCAATTTTCTGTTTTTTGACTTCCAGTTCTTTTTTTGTGGCCTCCAGTTCATCCTGGACTGTCTTTGCACTCTTCTGAAGCTCTTCATGATCAGATTTCTTCCTTTCCAGTTTTGCTTCAGCCTCCAGAAGTTGGTTTGTTGCTGTAGCCTCTTGTAAACTCAATTTATCTTCAAGTTCTTTATATGAAGCCTAGCCTTGCACTAATATATTGATTATGATTCTCATTGAATACTTGTAACTGTAACAGTTCCGACTCTAAGGATTTGCCATTATTCTCCAGCTGCTTCTGTTGCTCTTCATGTCTTGAAATGGCAGCCTCTAGCTCCTGTACTTTCAACTGATGCTCTTTCAGAGACTGCAGGGGAGAGAGAGAGAGAGAAAGAAAGAGAGAGGGAGAGAGGAAAAAAGAAAGAGGATTATGATGTGCAGATATTTAAATAAAAATCCATACAGTTTGACTTGTGTCAAGATTCCGTTCACATTTCTCCAGTGATACTCTTAACTTATCTCTCTCATCTTGAACTGAAGTCAACTCAGACTCCTAATGACACAAAATAATAATAACAATAATAATAATAATAATAATAACAACAACAACTCACTTTATTGTTTAGTTGCGCCTTCAGAGTCTCTTCTTCTTTTCGATATTTTGTCCTCTCACTGTCTAAATCAGTTCTCCACGAAGCATCACTTGAAACCAACTGATCCCGAGCCTTTAATTACCACAAGAGGTGAAAGAGAGGGAGAGAAGTCAAAATTATAAAAGAAAAAGTAAACGAACAATTAAAATGACAAACAAAATCAAAATGGCTGACTCCAAGCCCCATGCAGTGTACATGCAATACTTCAGTACCTCCTCGAGTGATTTTTGTAGCGACGTAAGTTCTTCTTTTTGTGTTGCTGTGTTCTGCTGAAGAAGACCTAATTCACTCTCTAGACGTAGTTTTTCCTCGCGACTTGAGTCCTCAAGACTTTGTAAAGCTGACGTCTACAGACAAATTGATAGACATACAGAATAAGAAATAAAGTTCACTTTTTGCTGAAGCTGCGAGGATATTTCCGTTAGCTGCTTTTGAGCTTGATCTTGTAAAGTTTGCAGCTGCTTCTTTAAAGTGGCTTCATCTTCAGATGCAGTCTTTTTAAACTATAATTAATTGATTAATTAATTAGTGTCATTACGTTGATAAGTAATAGCTCTTACTTCACTGAATTTATTTTTGACTTCTTCAAGATCTGAAGTCAGGCTTTCAGTCTTGGCCTTCTCTCTTGTCAAAAGTTCTTGAGATTTCGTTTGTTCCTGAGTTGTGACTCTCTGAAGCTCAGTCAGTGCTGATTCCTAAAGCAAAGTGTTGGATCAATGATTGCTCATTGGAATATCTGGCAATTGTGACTAACTTTAGTTTTGAGTTCTGTAGATAGCAGATCCACTTTCCCTTGACTTGAAGCTAGAGCAACTTCTTTCTTCTGCAGCTGAGACTCAAGCTCCTTCAACTGACGTCTGCCGTCCTCAAGCTCTTCTAATACCTAAAGCAAAATTAAGTGATACATGTACATGTACTTATGCTGTTTAGAAAGTTTAAACTGATTCCAATCAAATCTTTTTACTAATTTTTAAGTTGCTCCAAAATCGGGTCAAAGTACCTGTACTAAAGTACAGGGGGTTTGGCCAAATTTTGCCAAAAATGAAAAGTAGAGAATTTTCCATTTTTATAATTGTTTCTGATAACATATACATGTTCTATGTATACCTGACATTACCTGTGTTTTTGATTTGTTAATTTCTTCAAGTTTCAAGTGAAGATCGGATTCTTTATCTGATGCTGCTTTCAGAACTGATTCCAACTTGACCTCAATTGATTTCTAACAAACAAACAAACCATAATAATAATAATAATAAATTATGATGATAATAATCATTGGTACCTTTTCTTGTTCCAATTGACTAATGGCTGTGCTCACTCCTTCTCCTTCCTCAATCTAAAATTAATAAATAAATAAATAAATAAACATTTCACTTAATGAACGAAACCTTTCCAATCAGTTCTGTCCTTTCAGTCTGCAATAATGACACTCTCTTGGTCTCCTCTTCATTTTTATGCTTCAACTCATTAATCTCAATGACACTATAAGGACAACATATTTAGCATGCACATGCACATGTACATGCACATGTATTAGAAAATGTAATAAAAATGAAGTCAGTTCATTTTATGCAATGGACCGGAGGGTCTGCCAGTATATCTCATTAAAGTTTGTGTGTGAAGTGTTGTACTTTGATTGGAGTCGCTCCTCAAGTGAAGTGATCTGTCGTTTTAAGTCTCTCGCTTCTTTCTGAGCAACTGTAAGGTCTTGCTCCTTTGAGCTGCAGCTGCTCTGAGAGGCTTCCAGCTCTTTCTGTAAAGCAACCAATGACACCTCCCTATCTGATACATCCGACTGAGACTGAAATAAAGGAATACAATGCATAAAATAATGATAAAATAATTGCATACTTTTCTAAGCTGTTCTTGTAGTGTTAAGATTAGACTCTCCTTTTCCTTAATCTGTTGGTTTGATTGCTCCAACGACGACTGCAGAGTAGCAATGGCTGCCTGGAGACTATTAATGATGAATAAGTAACCACACTCTGCCCGCCATTATATAGTACCTGTCCAGCTGCTGCTGTTTAGGTAAAGTATTGAGCTGTTCCTGTGCTTGCTTTAAATCTTCCTCTAGTCTATAAATAGAACAACATTACGTAATCTCTATTCTATAAATACTTCTCACCTGGTCACTCTCTCTTGGCGTGGAGCTCCTGCCAGTTCAAGCTCCAGTTCCCTAATCTTCATTTCACAACTAAAAAACACAATAATAATAATAATAATAATAATAAATTTATCCCATTACCTTTCAAGTTTTTGTGTGGTTGGCATTTGAGATAACTGATTCATAACATCCTGGTGTCTCAATTCAAGGCTGCACAACAAAACAATAATAACAATATTACTATTATTATTATTATTATCGTTATGATGCTAACTTTCTTAGTTCTTCAATAACTTTCTTTCCTTCATCTTTGCTTTCCTTTAGTTCTGTCTCTAACTCACTCACTCTCTCTCTTCTTGGAGCCATTTTGAGATCAGACTGTAACTGACTCAACTGCTCATCACGACTATAGTACAATGACAGTACAGAACATACAGTGGGTATTAGTGACAGTACAGAACATACAGTGGGTATTAGTGACAGTACAGAACATACAGTGGGTATTAGTGACAGTACAGAACATACAGTGGGTATTAGTGACAGTACAGAACATACAGTGGGTAATACAAGTAAAGGTAGACACACACATGTACCTCTGTAGGCTCATCTTCTTCTCATTCAGTTCAGATTCTAACCTTTCCACATCTTTCTTATACCTGAAACAGTTGTCAGTACAAGTACATGATAATCATATGTCACATGCAACACTTCAATATGTACTGTACATGTACATGTACCTCTGGAGGGTCTCTGGGCTAATGTACTGACTAAGCTTCTCTTGCAATGACTCCAGCTGGTTAGTGAGTGACTCCTTTTCATTTTTAACTCTCTCTAATTCGCTAGTTAATGAACTCAGCTGTAGCTCTAACCTAAAGGAGTGTAGACAGTAGGCATGATCCTCTCTCTCTCACTTTGTCATGTCTTGAACCTGAGGAGCAGTTTGAATATGGTCTGTCATTTTCTTCAAATCTTCCTCCAGTCTACATTTGAAGATATTAGCACACAAACGTTAATCCTTATATTTGCCTTTCTTTGTCATTTTTCAATTTATTTATTTCTTCATTCAATTTATGAACTGTTAGTTCATGTTCAGATGAGTTCTGTTCCATTACAATGTGAAGTGATGATAACTGACTCTGCATTGCTTTCACATCATCAGCTTCCGGTCTGGAGAGAGAGAGAGGGAGGGGGGAGGGAGGAAGAGGGTAAGAATGATAACAAGAAGTTGACAGTACAGTATACCTTTGCTGGAGCTGGACTGCTAGTCTTTCATTCCTAACTTCTTGCTCACCAGACTTCTCCTAAAACAAGTTCATCAATGTCCTCATGTTATATTGAGGCTATTCTGGTAGTATCAATGTTACCTGTAGCTTTATCATTTCTTGTTGAAGTGACTGTATTTTAGACTGAGCCTCATCCAGTTTACTCTGCAAGTTAGCATTGGTCATAGCCTACAGAGTACAGCAGCAATAGATACTAAGAGAAGTCACAGTAACATACAATGGTGCCTGCTTTCTGTGACACCTTCTCCATGTTACTGCTAAGGGTCTCTGACTCTTTCAATAAATGAGTGTTCTGGCTTGATAGACGAGCAATTTCAACAGACACTATTATAATACACCAATAATGTACAGTTATAATATACTGATAGTATACTAATAATATACAAACGCTATCACTTACTAGTGGCACGACTTTCCTCCGACTGTTCAAACATTTGCTTCATAACCACAAGCTCCTGTTAGTGAGAAAGAGGGAGAGAGGGGGGCGGGGTGTATGTTAATAATATAAAGATAATAAGTGATTAGCCATACTTCTCTAATTTGGTCATCACTTTTATGAACGATATCTTCCAAGCGACTAACTTGAGATCTCAAGGAACCAGTAACAGACCTCTCCTCCTACAAGTAACATCATAATTAGTGTAGCCCCGCCCCTCTACAATGTACATTAATTAATACGATCATTTCTTGGGCCATTGTCCGGTAAGTGTCCAATTCTCCATCAGATCCTTCGCTAGGCAACTCTGGAATATACTGAGTACCAGTTTGAGCTCTTTTAGGAAACTGATCTCTAAAAGTTAGAACAACAAGTCAATAATAACAATCAACAACAACAACAATCAACAACAGTCAACAAATACTTTTTAACAGGTGGTGTGCTGGCACTTGCTCCATCTAGTGTAGCTTCAAACTTCTTCTCTTCCTCTTTTGTCTTCTTGTTGTTCTCTGAATGAGCAGCGTCCCAGTGAACCTGGAGGGCCTCGGCTGACCTTAGGCCCTCCATACAAATGGGACAGATGAAACCCTCAGAATCAGCTGGCAGAGGAGGATCACTGGGTGAAGGAGCCTAATAAAAGGTAGGAATAGTTCCAGGAGCATTGCATCTCCCTAACCTTCTGTTCCTCCTTCTTTCTCCTTCGGTTTAAATTTCTTAGCATTGCTGCCATTTTCACTCTCAGCCACACCCTAAAAAATACACATGCCCCCGCCCATTATAGTATACGGAGAATTAGCGGACTAGTATACTGAATATTAAATACACGTACACGCCTACTTAGAGGGGTGTGGTTATAGCTCCACTGCCCCACCCACTTATTTTAATTTTAAAATGTGTCATTTCAAAAAAAAATTCAAATTTAAAATACAATTCTACTTAAATTAAAATTAAATTTTAAACCATAGGCTCATTGTATACTGTTATCCACCCCATTACATGTAATAACAGAGAACATGCAATCAATCCTTACCATCCAGGGCCGGTCCAGGGACAGGAGCAGGAGCTTAGCTAAGGGAGGGGGTGGGAGAGAAGGGTGGAACATGTGGATTAGGTAATGTACAGAATATACATTATTGACTCTCACTCTACCTCACACTCAACCAACTTTAGGCTTGATCCTGACTCCAGATCCAGATCCAGAACAGTCAGGCCTACTAAAGTGGGGGGTGGGAGAGAGGGGTGGAACATGTGGGTTATATTGTACATGCACAATTATACATTATTAACTCTCACTCTACCTCACACTCAACCAACTTTAGGCTTGATCCTGAGTCCAGATCCAGAGAACATCGTCCTGTAAAGATAAAAACAGAAAACTGTTTAAACAATAGAATAAGTAAAGATCAATGGGACAGTGCTTTATTACATGTACTGGGGTGGATAACAGTATACAATGAGCCCTTTATTATTAGCACTGTAATCAAGGTACTAGCATGCAATAGATACATTGTTACCATACACTGAAGGCTTGAATTTGATGCTGCCGAAGACTTGCTAGCTTGACCAATCTTAAAAAATAGAATACATGTTAGATAAGGATGTACATGATAGTGTATGGATATTATTAACCAATAGAGATTTGTCCTTGATCCGTTGATTACAAGTAACCTAAAAACAAAAGACATACATTTAACTGTCATTATTAACAAATAAAATAATAATAATAGTATAAAAGAATAACCCCATGCATGAAATAATAATAAATAACATGAGAATGTGTGAAAGAATAAAGTGAGAATGTTACCAAAATGCCAGTGGAAAGGCAAAGAGCAAAACCACTCGTTTTTCCCCATTACATGTATTTCTCACTCTTGCTTTGCTCATTGTCTTTACCAACTGACACTTAGATAAACTATTCCCTCCATTATTCATCACACACTCATATACAGGAACACTGTGTGTGTGTGTGTGTATTAACTTATCTCATTAATTGTCCTGTACTCCAGACTACAAGTCATGGCTCCTCCCTACATAAAAAAAGTTACAAGCTTGTACATACACAGGACACAGTAACCTCTCAGTCTCTCTCTCCAACAGTTAGTACTGCACACTCCAGCAAACCTACTGAGAGAAAGAAAGAGTCATAGAAAGAGAGAGGGCAAAACCTGAGGAGAGAGACAATGGCTGCCTCGTGCTTCTTCTCTCTCTCTCTGTGATCCCGCCTGACGTCAAAATGTTACTAGCAACTAGACATGGATTGGGCAATCATCACGTGACAAAAGGTGACCTCTAAGGCTATGAATATTAATAACTTGATAACTATTAATAACTTAATGAGTGTTGATTATTGCTGTCTGTCTGTCTGTCTGCACACATGCATGCATAATTAATGAGGAACTACCTGAACTGCCACACCTACTAACCACGTGTAACCTTAAACTGCCTCCCCCTTTGTGAAATTGAGAGATGGAAAGTCAGCAGGAGAAGGCTTCTCTGTTTAACTTTCTCTCCGTGTCTCTACTGATATTAATCTGTTCTATATCTCTTGCCTGGAGTTGGTCTGATTGTGGCAGTGATGGAATCAGTGTCACCTCGGTCTCCATGGAAGACTGTCCAAATAGTTCTCGCATTTGTTGGGCTAAAAAGAACCAAAATGAGTCTCTATATGTCGTCTTTACACCTCTGCTCAACTACACCAACCTTACGATCACTGTTAATGCCACTACAGGGTTTAATACAGAGAATTTCCCTCTCCTTAATGGTGGGTTGATATGCTCTGCAGGTGCTCCTTGTCCAATGGTGGCTGGTGCTACTGAAAAGGCTCGTCTGAGTTTCTTATTAAATGATAGCTTGCCGACTGACTTCAACGTTAGAACAAGGTGGTGGTTTCATGACGAGAATAGCACAATAAGAGGATGCTTCCAAGTTACCTTCATGATCCTCAAGTATCATTGATTAGGAGTCAGTACCTATAGGAGCCCATGGACATACATGATTTGATGCATACACTCATAACTTGAGGTTTTGTGTTCTTTCACTTGTTTGTTTCTAGTTAAACTAATTTGAATAGTTTTATTTGCGATAGCTCGAGGAATTGTGGCAGTATTGATACTACAGTGTAGAAACTTGCATTGCTAGTTTAAGGTACTGCTTAATTATGCATTGATTAAGGATAATCTGAAGTGGGTGGGGCTAGAGGAGGGGTTTCAGTAATTAAATATGGCTGTTGATCCTACTTTGCTTCAAATGCAACTGAAGAGAAATAATGAAGATATGAGGGACATGCTTCAGAGCCTGGACTCCTGGGAAGAAGAAATCAAGAAAAGAGATGAGTTACTTAAGAAGCAGAAACCAATTTTAAAGAAGGTTGATCATTGTTCTAAATAATCATAAATTATTGTTTTAATTTAATATAAATTATATAATTATTAATTTTTGTCCCTGGGCAATATCTGTGATTTAAAGGTTGAATTTTAAATATTTAATTGTCTTGTAACTAGTTCTTATTGACAGACATTGCCTCCAATTCGCGGGAAATCAAGTGGCGATGCACCACATAAGAAGAAGCCTGAACCAGCTGCCAAGAAAAAGGAGAAGATAAAATCGTTTGATTATGATGCATGGAGTAAATTTGATGTAGTGAGTGGAACATTGTCATTCATAAATTATTGTTTAAGTATTGACACAATAATCACTAATATTTATGTGTCTGTCTTAAAATTTTGGAAACTTTTTAGTCATTTGGTACTTGACTCTTGCAGATTTTATTTTCAAAATTAATGAGATTTGCTAAAATTTTGTTGTTATTAGGATGAAGCTTGTGAAGACAGTGACAGCAGGAGCAGCGAAGGAGAAGAAGAAAATGAAGAGAATGAAGAGAATTCACGAAGAGAGACTGCTGTACTAGAAAAGGAGCGAGTATGTAGAACATTATTATCATCATCATCATCATTATTATTATTATTATTATTATTATTATTATTATTAGGGTAACCAGTTATTTAAGGATGGTAAATATGAGGCGGCCATTGAGCGATATACAGCTGCTATCAATCTTGATCCTTTATCAGCAGTACTCCCTGCAAACAGAGCAATGGCTTTACTGAAACTGGACAGGTGAGATACACATAAAGTAGCAAAAAGGATTATGTTTTGTAGAAATTTTGAGCCGATTTGGTCAAGATTTTGATTTTATACGAATGTTTCAAGTTGCTCCAAAATTGGGTTAAAGTCCCTGTACTATAGTACAGGGGCTTTGGTTAAATTTTGTCAAAAATGAAAAGGAGAGAATTCTCCATTTTAATAATGTTTTCTGATGCATATATGTACTTATGTTGTGTAGAAAGTTTGAGGCGATTCCAATCAAAATTGGATTTTTCTCAAATTTTTAAAAGTTGCTTCTGCTACTAGGTATGCTGCTGCTGAGAAGGATTGCGATGTGTCGATATCTTTGGATGATAAGTATGTTAAGGCTTGGATGAGACGGGCAGCTGCTAAAACTAAACTGAAGAAATACGAATCAGCTACTGAAGGTAAAGGATTAGCACTGTCTCTCTCTCTATGTCATTCTGTATCGTTTAGATATTAAAATGGTGTTACAGCTGGAGCCTACTAATAAACATGCCAAAGCTGAACTGGAGAGATTAGAGAAGGCTAGTATACATGTACATGTTACAATACTCTTATATAATTATAAATAATATTTTATTGCATCTCCACCTACTTGTAAGTGTAGCTTCAATCACATTATTTTATTTAAATATCTTTAATGAAATGTGTTCTTATTATTTCTTAGCTCAAAGGTACAAGTGATGACAGGAAGTATGTTCATCCTGTTAAAAGACCGCCACATTTAAGATCAAAAGTAATCTCCTCTTTCCCCTCTCTCTCCATCCTTCATCAACCTTCATCAATCAACAGGAGCCATTGGTTAGAATACACATTGAAGACATTAGCACCACAGCTGTCACTTCAGAGCCTGTTAGTGATGCAGCAGCTCATGAAGAGGAAGAAGAAAGAAGAGTTGAAGAGACTAATACAATAGAACTGACAGAGAGCATGTTATATGAAGCTCCTACTAGTTCTATTCAGTTCCAGTGCCAATGGAAGACGTTAAGAAGATCTGATCCCTCAAAATTAGCTCAATATTTCAAGGTTATATACCACTAGTGTCGTAATACCTACACCTAGAACTCTGTGATTGGACTCCATCATGATTTTAAGTCATTTTGAGTTGCTTTATGATCTCTTTATTAGGCTATACTGCCCTCGCAGTATCCAGTGGTACTGAAACAATCACTGGAAAATGAGACATTCTCTGACATCATAGATATACTAGACAAAGAATATATTCAGTAAGAGCCTGTGCTGTACAGTATCTGGTATAGCTAATGCTTGGTGTATAAATGCTTTACCTCATCATGCTCCTTTAGTTTGAGGAACATACTGTAATCTGTATGTACATGTACTATTGCAGGATCTTGTTGTTAACATTATTGTTTCTTCTTACTGGAGCTGTTTAGTGTCTTGTATTCCTGTAGGAGGAGTATTTCTTGCTTTGATGAGTTAGAATGGATGAGAAAAGTTGAGAGATTCTCTGTTGCAATTCTCTTCCTCAGCAGCAAAGATAAACTAAGTAATACTGATATTTTATTTTTTATTTATTTATTTTTTATTGAAGAACTCAAGAATATTTTTGATGGACTCTCAAATCTCTGTGATAGAAAAAAAGTTTCTGAACTGGCATCGCATTACACCTTATCACTTTAAATTATCTGATACAGTAAATGATCATAATAAATTATGTAATTTTAAAACTCTCAAAAGAAAATTCAATGAAAATGTACCCACACCTACATTATTAATTAAAGTTATTGAACACGTGTTTTCATCAGCATCATGTCCAAGACCAGTAAAGCTAGGAAAGTAGCTCGAGGAAGACTCACAGAGAAACTAAACAGAGTACAAGATGTGCGTGGTCGCCTGGAGGAGCAGTTGGGTTACTTAGATCAGTTAGAGGATGTCTATGGTAGTGTGATTGAAGAGGTGGCGGGTGGCCTTGAGACAGCAGTAGCAGGACTAGTCAAGAAGACAGAGACTCTTGTAGAAGGAATGAGAGACGTTTCCAATAGAACTGGGACCATTGTAACTGAGAAAAAGAAAGTTTTTGAAGACGTCATCCAAAAAGCAACAGCTGTGAGTTGATTAATGAAAGTGGGATGAATTTTTAATCTGATAATTGAACCACAGTCGTATTTCAAAACTACACTAATGAGCCTGGGTCACATGGGATTTATGATTTATGCATTTTATAGTGCATGCCCTGGGATATGTTCTTGTACATGTGTACATGACATGTTCCTTTATGTTAACATATTGTACACATGTACATGTACATGCACTCCCTGATGTGTAATATATTCACATGCACCTTTCTATAGTATTCTTCTGCAGCATCATATACTAGTATGCATTAGTATATTTCTTCTTTTAATAGTCTACAAGTTCAGCATTCCAACTGTTAGAAAACAAGTGCTCTAACATGACTCATCAGCAATATTCAACAGCTTCGCAGGATCTTGAAGATACTCTAATTGATGCCCTGACCCTGTTAGATGGGAGCTCGTATCAGTCACTAGGGGATAGTTTCAGAGAGATAACGTTCCAAGAGACATCAGTGATGAAGATTCATGATGAAGTACTTGGCCCTTTAGAAGGTATACAGCATGTGCATTGTATTTGTATCTTTATTGTCACAGTCTTTCAGAACTCAGATTTACATAATTTTATTATTACTTTTCAGTTAAAATAAAAGATTTAAAGGATAAGCTAGATACTCTAGCTATGAATGAAGAGCCACTCCATCTCTTGGCATTTGATGATGCTTCATGTACTGCATCAGAGTTTGGAGATACTGTAACGGAGTCCACTGTAATGGAGAACACAGTAATGGAGAACACAGTAATGGAGAACACAGTAATGGAGAACACAGTAATGGAGAACACAGTAATGGAGAACACAGTAATGGAGAATACAGTAATGGAGAACACAGTAATGGAGAACACAGTAATGGAGAGTACAGTAATGGAGAATACAGTAATGGAGTCCACTGTAATGGAGAACACAGTAATGGAGAACACAGTAATGGAGAACACAGTAATGGAGAATACAGTAATGGAGAACAGAGTTGTTGAGAACACGTTAGCACAAAGGTTTGTTAAGTAGTTTTTTGCAGTCTGTTTGTTAATACATTAATGGCATCAATATGAATGTATTTCCTTTTACAGAGATGATGCCCTAGTATTTGCTGACAGTATTCCCAGTCTTACTTTAGAAGTTGGTTCAGTTTTAAGAGTTGTTGTAGTGTCAATGGACAGTCTTACATCACTGACTGTACAGCCTGAGTGCAGTGACCTGATATTACTCTCTGAAACATTGAGGTATAAGTTTCACCTCCTATGGGATGCGTTTAAGTTTTGTTTCACTTTCCAGTGAGCTAGCATTGAATGAAGAGCTGACCCAGTCTGTAGCCTGCAGGGACTTCATGTCTAATTTAAAGGCTGGACAAGTTTGTTGTGCTAGATTCTCTGCAGATAGTTTTTGGTACAGAGGCAGAGTGTTAGATATTGCTTACAAAGGAAATGTCATAAACAAAGGTATATAGTTCATGTATAAAGTGAATTGTTATCATCCTTTGTAGTATCAGTTCAGTATGTTGATTATGGAAATAAAGAAGTCTTACCTCTTTCGTCACTTCTTCCATTACCTGTTCATCTTGCTGCTCTCCCAATTCAAGCCATTACCTGTTCCTTTAAAGGTCAAAGCAGTTTCCTTCAAGAGGCTTCCTTCCAGGATATCTCACTGACATTGATGGAATGGCTGGAGCGTGTTTTAATTGGTAAAGTATTAAAGGCTCAAATAGCCTCTTGCTCTACATCTGGTGATGTTCATATTTTTGCTGAACTTTATGCACCAACTAAATTATTTGTGAACGAGAAGTCGCTCTCCTTCCTACAAAATATGAAGCTTACCTTGCCACCACACTGGATCACCACTGATACAATTTGTTTGGAGTCACTCATTAAAGATATGTTATCATATAACATGACTGGCCAGTCTACTGCTACTAATGACATTAAGAATATGCCAGACACTGTAACTGCTCATCAGTCTCTGACCAGCAGCAATGGACAAGATACTACAACACATGATTCAACCCCATCAGTCTCTGTTGCTTCATCTCTTACTAATAATCAAGCTCCAATGAGACTGGCTCCTTCTTGGTCTAATATTCAAACTCCTTTTCCTTGCTCTGGGAGTCAAACTCATACTAGCCCAGTCCCTACTAGTACTACAGGAGTTACTAGTGACTGTCCAACACTTACTACTAGCCCAGTCCCTACTAGTACTGCAGGAGTTAGTGACTGTCTAACACTTACTTCCACTAGTGTACCTCCTTTAGGCCCAAGCAATGAGACTGATCCAAGACACAGTACGGAATATAACACAAGCTCAGCTACTCCTTCATTGAGTTGTTCTTCTGGGAGTCATTCTAAGGGTAGTAGCCTTGTTGAGATCAAGAAAGGTGAAATCAGAGTAGTTAATCCTCCATCGTCCGTGGTCATTAACGAGATCGAAGAGAGAGAGTCGTCAATTAAGCTGCAGGAGTATGATGATGAACAGAATCACTTGATATCGGATGAATCAAGTGAGGATCATTTAGTGTCAGATGAATCGATATTGGATGAGTGGGATCGATTAGTATCAAGTGAACGAGATCAATCAGTTGTACAGGATCTTTTGATATCAGATCAACAGGATCAGTTAGTATCGCATGATCAAAATCATTTGGTATTGGATTTACGGAATCACTTAGAGCAAGAACAATTAGTATCAAATCAGCAAGATCGGAATGTCTCAAATGAACATGATCAGTTAGCATTAGACAATCAGAATTCTTTAGTAGCTGCTCAATCAGGTGAAAAGAATCTTGAAGTATCAGAAGAACAGGATCAAGCAGATGAATATCAGGATCAGTTATCAAACCCTTCAGATTCTTCTGATATTCTAGCACATCCTGTTCCTAGTATAAAGCCTGTTCATAAAGTTGATTCCATTCCAGAGTCTGTACATAAAGTTGATTCCATTCCAGAGCCTGTTCATAAAGTTGATTCCATTCCAGAGCCTGTACATGAAGTTGATTCCATTCCAGAGTCTGTACATGAAGTTGATTCCATTCCAGAGTCTGTGCATAAAGTTGATTCCATTCCAGAATTTGTACATGAAGTTGATTCCATTCCTGAGTCTGTACATGAAGTTGATTCCATTCCAGAGCCTGTACATGAAGTTGATTCTATTCCTGAGTCTGTACATGAAGCTGATTCCATTCCAGAGTCTGTGCATAAAGTTCTTTCCATTCCAGAGCCTGTTCATGAAGTTGATTCCATTCCTGAGTCTGTACCTAAAGTTGATTCTATTCCTGAGTCTGTACATGAAGTTGATTCCATTCCTGAGTCTGTACATGTAGTTGATTCCATTCCAGAGCCTGTACATGAAGTTGATTTTATTCCTGAGTCTGTACATGAAGCTGATTCCATTCCTGAGTCTGTGCATAAAGTTCTTTCCATTCCAGAGCCTGTTCATAAAGTTGATTCCATTCCTGAGTCTGTACCTAAAGTTGATTCTATTCCTGAGTCTGTACATGAAGTTGATTCCATTCCTGAGTCTGTACATGAAGTTGATTCCATTCCAGAGCCTGTACATAAAGTTGATTCCATTCCAGAATTTGTACATGAAGTTGATTCCATTCCAGTGCCTGTTCATGAAGTTGATTCCATTCCTGAGTCTGTACATGAAATTAATTCCATTCCAGAGCCTGATGTTTATAAAGTTGATTCCATTCCAGAGTCTGTACATAAAGTTGATTCCATTCCAGAGTTTGTACATGAAGTTGATTCCATTCCTGAGTCTGTACATGAAGTTGATTCTATTCCAGAGCTTGTACATAATGTTGATTCCAGTCCTGAGTTTATACATCAAGTTGATTCCATTCCTGAGTCTGTACATGAGGTTGATTCCATTCCAGAATCTGTACATGAAGTTGATTCCATTCCCAGTATAGAGCATGAGGTTAATCCTGTTCCCAGTATACATGAGTCTGGTCATGATCCTGATGGTGTTAAAGAAGCTGAGGAGATTGAGGCATTGCTGTTAAGTATGGAGTGTTCTGTGATTGATGATGATTGTATCACTGATTCTAGTGATGATATTATACTCTCACCACCTCCTGATTTTATGTGTCAAGACTCACCTAATCCCACACTTGATCTAATGTCTGTAGCTCCTTTGGATGGTTCAGTGACTGAGGCTCCTGCTACAGTAGGTAATATTGACACTGTTAGTGAGTCATTCTCCTTTGTTGAGTATGGTCCTGCTGATGAGCTATCACTAGTTGTATCTTCAGTTGTATCTCCTTCTTGTTTTTATGCAGTGCCTTCAGATAATGCACAGTCACTGGAATCACTAGAAACATCATTATTATCTCACTACTCTGACCCAGTCAACTGTCATGTATTGAGTGAAGGACAGGTAAGAGTTGGGTCTGTTTGCTGTACAAAGTCAATGACTTCTGAGGGGCTTTGCTACTCCAGAGGAATCATACAGTCTATTCAGTGGAATCTTACTCATGATGAATCAGTAGCTGTTAATGATAGGGATCCTATTGCTACTGATATTAATCATCATGATTCAGTAGCTGTTAATAGTACTGATGGTGATCCTATTGCTACTGATGGTTCATCTCCAGTAACTGTTCATGTCTTTTGTGTTGATTATGGCTATAAAGCTGCTACTGGCCTAGAGTCTCTCTTTGTCCTTGAGGCTAGGTTTGCTGCCCTTCCTGTACAATGTATACCTTGCTCTTTGTCTGGTGTGCAACTCTCTACTAATGAGGATACTCAATTACTTGATCCTTGTTGTGGCATCACTGCTGTTACTGATTCACCTTCAAATGGTGAGACAGCTCTGGTTCATAATACTAGGTCTTGGTCAAATGAAGTGGTTCAGTATTTTGATGGATTAGTTCGGAATAAGTTATTGTTGGGTGTGGTTACTGATAAAGCTGGTGAGCTGTTATTGTAATCAATATTGCTGTCACTTATTATTAATTATTATCATTTTATTTCAGTTTCTGCTGGTTCCTGTATTGGTCCTGTTTATTTGGTATTACTTTACGATGAGGAAAAGAATCTTATTAATAAGAAATTAGCTAAAGCTGGACTAGCTCTGTTTACTGAAGGTTTGTATAGATTTAAACTACTATAGTGTGTGGGCGTTTTATCAAATTTTTAGAAACTGAAAAAATTTGTTAAAAAATATAATTTTAATTGAAATTTTTCTGGATTGTATAATTATATTATTTCTTCCAGGTGCTTCTAGTGATCGTGACTCAAGCAGTCCTGACGATGATGAGTTTTTTAATAACTGGAATCCAATGGTCACAGATTTTCTAAGTCAAAGGAATGTTATTGATATTGACGATGAAGACGTAGGATCAGCTCTTCTGGGATACAGTAAGACTGATGTATTAATGGTATAGTAAGACTGAGTATAGTATAATGAAGAGCCTTTCCTTCATTCAATGCCACTAGTGTCATTGTATTTTGTTATTCTAATTAGAGAGCACTAATAATAAGGTCTGTCGTTTCTATAATACACCACAAGGATGTTATGATGGTGACCGATGCAGATATCAACATGTCCATGAAGGTATGGCTGTTACAATGGTCTTAAACTTATACCATGTATTGTAATGAGTATTAGTAAATATGATACACTTTAGGTGGGGTTGAACAATGTCTGCAAGACACTTTCAAGTCTCCAGCAGTTCCTTCTCTCCCTCCTGTCGGGTCAATGATTATTGTTGTCGTGACAACCATCCAGTCAATTAATTGTTTTATGGTTCACATCATGGGGCCAGCTGAAGTCCTAATGAAAGGTTCGTCTAGTTAACATTAATTGAATTATTATTATTAATTATTATTACTATAATTATTTATTATTATTATTAAGTATAACAAGGGAAGAATATTATTAGTTTCAGATACATTTCACGACAGGTTCTAAAATACAAAGCAAGTACATTAGATCAAAGTTTCTGATGCTACAACAAGAAATGGAGTAAGCATGCATTGTCTAATGTACTGTCACATGTACATCATTTCCTTTTTAAAATTTCATTTTCTTAAGTAGCAAAATTTTATATAATATAACCCATGGTTTTTTCCCCAAAAAATTGCTCCGAATTCACCCCGAATTTTTATTACATTTTCTGATACATATTGATGTCCTTATGCTGTGTATAACGTTTGAGTCAATTCCGACTTAAATTTTTCGAGTTATGGCCATTTTAAGAAAATGCCAAAAATTTGAAAAATACCCAAAGCTATAGCCCATGATTTTTTTTCAAAAAATGGCTCCGAAATCACCCCAAATTTTTATTGCATTTTCTGATGCATATTGATGCCCTTATGCTATGTATAAAGTTTGAGTCAATTCCGACTTGAATTTTTCGAGTTACGGCCATTTTAAGAAAATGCCAAAATTTTGAAAAATACCCAAGGCTATAGCCCATGGTTTTTTCCAAAAAATGGCCAAAAATCACTCCAAATTTTTTTTACATTTTCTGATACATATTGATGCCCTTATGCTGTGTAGAAAGTTTGAGTCGATTCCGACTTAAATTTTTCGAGTTACGGCCATTTTAGAAAATGCCAAAATTCTGAAAAATACCCAAGGCTATAGCCCATGGTTTTTTTCCAAAAAATGGCTCTGAAACCACTCCAAATTTTTATTACATTTTCTGATACATATTGATGTACTTATGCTGTGTAGAAAGTTTGAGTCAATTCCGACTTGAGTTTTTCGAGTTACGGCCATTTTAAGAAAATGCCAAAATTTTGAAAAATACCCAAGGCTATAGCCCATGGTTTTTTTCAAAAAATGGCTCCAAAATCACTCCAAATTTTTATTACATTTTCTGATACATATTGATGTACTTATGCTGTGTAGAAAGTTTGAGTCAATTCCGACTTGAGTTTTTCGAGTTACGGCCATTTTAAGAAAATGCCAAAATTTTGAAAAATACCCAAGGCTATAGCCCATGGTTTTTTTCAAAAAATGGCTCCAAAATCATTCCAAATTTTTATTACATTTCCTGATACATATTGATGTCCTTATAAATTTATAATTTCATTTTGTAGTGAGTATTATAAGGAACAGGGGAGAGCTGCCCAGTCCTTCGTCCCTCCCACTATTGGTGAGTTGGTTGCTGTTTGGAGTGAGAGGGACAACCATTGGTACAGAGCCATTGCTAAGGATCAGCAAGGAGCTAGCATTGAGGTAAGTGTGTCATCATTCAGTCATTTACACCTTTTAATATTCTGCATACTAATGGTAGTGTCATGTCTTTTAATATCCTGCATACTAATGGTAGTGTCATGTTTTAATGTTCCTTTATTTTTGGAATTATATTTTCAGGTTTTTTACATTGATATTGGTTATTCTGAATTGGTTGATCAGGAAAGGATAAGGACTATAGCTCCAGAGTTTGTTCATTTGCCAGTTCAAGCAGTCGAATGTCAACTCTACAATCCTAACCTTTCAATGGAGAGCATGCCCACTGATAGAACCAAGTGTGTTAATTGTGTGCTTTTGTTATGTGCAATAATTAATGTTTTCTTAATTTAGGAAAATGTTTGAAGATTTAGTGAAGGATAGGCTACTCTTTGCTCGAGTGATGTGGAGGTAAGATAGTATTGTATCACTTATTGAAATTGCATGTCCTACTAGAAACAGTAATGGTATCCTTGGGGTTGAACTACATGATCTTCAGAGTACAGGAGTGTCACTGAATGAGACTATAATTGGAAAAGAGTTTGAGAATAAGAAGAATGGCCGCCCAAAGGAGAAGGTAAAGAAGAGATTGGCAGTACAACTGATGCCTGGTTAAATGGAGTTGGTCATCTTTTTATAAATGTACTTCTAAAATAGGTTGACTGTATTCTTTTGATTCTATTTAATCATTTCAATTTCAATAATGGCGTGAACCAATCACTTGCATGCTGATGGAAGGTAGACTAAAATAGTGAATAGAATCTCATTTATCAAAATTTGAGATGTACATAATAATAATAATAGTATTATAACACATGTACGTATATTAACTCAAAAATACTTAGCAACTAATAATTAGAGTGTGTCCACCAGCTGTTCATATTGCTGCATCAATGAGTGAGCCAGCACTAGAGACAAAGAAGAGGACAAAAAGGACCCACCAGGTCAAGAAAGATAACGGATAGCGATAGACTGAGAGATAAAAGACACCCCTAGCATCTCTCATCTTGTGAAATTGAGAACAGTCCAATATATCAAGGTAAGAAGATGAGATCAAATACAACAGCTGTATTGTAGTTAGGAAGATTACTGGACCAAAGTACTGAAGTGAAGCTCCTCCATAAAAACTGAAGATGCTTTTCACTTTCAGTTTAAAGTCTCCAACAGTTACTCTTGGCTTTGTAGACCTCAGGTTATTCAAACTGTCTTTAGCTCGAGCAAGGTATGTCTTCATGTGGAGCTGAAAGAGAGATAGTCTGAGACAACAAAGAACTATCACTAATAGAAATCGATAGACAGGATTAACAGGAATAGCATTGGGCGGGAGAGCCTCGTCGTTCCAGGCGATAGTTCTAAACCAAAGAGTGAGGGTAACCAATGGAAATATGTAATTAATATGAAGGAGTGTGCGTAACACTAATCCTTTGGAATCATTAACCGTCTCAAAATGAAGCTTTGTGTAATTAAGTACCGGAAACACAAGCACAAATCCAACATAAGTCCCAATAGATACAATCATTAATAAGTATAGCTTGAAAGGTACGTAACTTTCAACCGTTGCTCTGTCTATCGTATGAATATTGGTATTATTAATGACAGCTGGAGTGAGGGTGATCAATAGCCCATTAATGAAGTCAATGTATCCTAAATAAAGTTTGAAATCAAAGACACTTCCATCCAGTGGCAAGAAGGCCAGTATACAAACAAAGAGGAAAAGAGACAAAACAACTAAAGTAATTCTCTCCTTAGGAAGCTCTGATGACAAGTAGACCGTTGATAGTTTATAAAGTTGAATCAGCGTGTACATGAATATGAAACCAATCCACACACTGCTCATATTGACTTGTGAGCAGTGCCAAACCGGATTAAAAATGTACACAACAAAAGTAACCAAAGTCACAAAAAGGACGGCCATGAAGAGATCAAGTATCCACTTGCACTCCTTGTAGTAGAAGGTGAGGAGTATGACAGCATAGTTAATGGGCATTGGGGTCAATGGGATGGGGCCTATCCTTTTTAAGTAGAGGCTAGAGTCCAATGGCAGGGATTTGGGTATCTTTTTAGAAGTTTCTGAGTTGTGAGTGGCCACGTGAGATATGAGGATGGAATCCACAGGAACAGTGTAATAATGGAGGCCTCGAGTGAGGAACCAGCGACCAAAGGAGTAGTGGGGCCCTAGTTTATGTATGACGCTAGCTACAATCATTGTTAAAACGACATTAAACCCAAACAAGGCCATTCTTTCTATAGCTGGAGCTCCAAAGCACTACACGTGGGTAGGCGTGGCTTGTAGTAGGCGTGGTCTAATGTCTCCATGGCAACAATGGCCGATGAACAAAAGTCCTCTGAGCAAGAAGCAGTAGTTACATTACAGGCTAGCTCCGGGGCTAATGGAAGCAGCCATAAAGTTGGTATGTTCCTGAATAGCTATATCCTTATGTTGAGGTGTTTCTTTGCAGATATTCACACTGTGAATCCTGGTAACCCAGTCTTCTCCTGTGACAAGAGATTCACTAAACATGCTTCAAATCTAGTGACTGAGCCAAGTAAACACTCCAGAGTATCTTAAATGTACTTTATATTGTTCAGAAACACAAGAGAAAGCCACCAACATACAGCACCCAATGTACATGACTTCATCAAACACCTATGGGTCAGTGTTCCAATATGGTCAGCTCCAAGCTAAACAATTTCTTTTAGTTCTTTAGTACCGTCAGCAGAAACTTGCCCAAGCACCTTTCACGGGAAATCTCAAAAGTTTTCAGAAGTAAGAGATGCATAGTGTGACATTTAAAATGTCCTCCTCTTGTGAACTACAGCATTTAGCAAGAGCTGGGAATTACAGAAACAATTCATTCAACACGTCTTGTGAACGCAACGGAGTTATGTAGTTTAATATTATTATTATTATAAAAATAGAGTTTGTTGTATAAGAGGTAATATGGTTATGTTCCTTAAGTCAGACAGTACAGCCTAAATAATGGAAGAAGAAAGAATAAAATGATAGTATAGTTTACAGCTGGTAATTTGGGTATTATGTACATGCTCAATGGCGCATGGCCACAAATTTGCCAAATTAACTTCAAACCTCTATGTCTCCTGCTGATGATACTTGGAATAGACTCTTAGCACGAAACTCCATGATGGCTGCAGCAAGAACTATTCTTTGTATAAAACACTGCTGGTATGGAGCAATACAATGTCATTACCTGCTAATATTTCTAACGATTCATAACCTATTATAAAATCCCACAGTATGAATATCTGCTCTACCGATAAGTAACCAACAAAACCAGTCAGGAACCAAGGGAAAACTATCTTCAGCCTACAAAAACAACATAATATACTTAATCCTCCTAATAGTTACTGACGGATGTGATCCTATCAGAATGAGGTACTGAAATAGCTCAGGAATTCTTGATAACATCAAATTCTCAAACAGACAGCAGAGGCCAATGCTACCCTGTCACATACAGTGGAATGAAACAATCATAAATTTATTAATATTGAACCTTTTCTTTTGATGTGAGAATGTGCAATAGCGAAAAGTACCTATTTTAAAATTAACCTATACCTCCATTATCATACCATACCTTGAATACATGACTTTAAACATTGCATACAACTTCTCTGTATCTTGATACAAGTAGCAGAGAGGACCAACTAATAGTGAGATTCGTTATTAATGTAGGTACATGATATACTAACCAAGGATTGAAAACTTCCTATATGGTAATAAGTGATAGCTCCTTCTACCAAATGACTCACTCTGGTCTCTCAATAAGCAGAGAAGGACCTTTTATATTTAATAATAAATAATTCATCTTCCTCTTTCTCTCTCTCTCACTTGAACTAAGATGTCTTCAAATACAAAGAACTCCACGTCATTCATAGTGACAGTCTTAATGTCCTTTTGATACAATGCATGTACAGCCTAAGGCATACTAAGCATTGTACAGTATATACTTTAATTATTAGGTCATCTTGTAATATCCTATATCTTAAAACTTGAGTCTTTAAATTTTCAAGATGAAATGAATGCTAAAAAGAACCCCAACACCAATAATTATAAAAACAGATACCCAGAATGAATTACCTGAGGTAGGTTGATGTCAATGCCAAGTGCCATACTCCAAATGATGCTTCTGTGTTCATTGGTACATCCAACTCTACAGACTTGCAATGCTGAATGATAGAGTCCAGTCTTTATGACTACGAAATAAACTAATAATTACTGCATTGACTGTCCATGACAAGTTACTCGTTTCCACTGATGATGAGGATAATGCTACATGAAATAAATAATAATACTAATAATAATAATAATACTAACCTTCAAAGTCACTAGGATGAAGCTGTGAATATTGGTCCTTCTGTGTTTAAAATATTTAAAAATTAATGAGTAAAAATAGGTAACATACTAAATTAATTAATGATTTACAGTTCATGTGCAGTTTCACTAATCGACCTGTACTGACAGCTCTATAGTTAAGACAAGGAGAGAATGAGGGAGAGAGAGAGGAGTATATATTACTGATCAACTGAAGAGTTTGGATTAGTTATGTGTATGATAGAGTTAAGAATTTCTACATGTGTATACAGTGAATTTAACTGACTGTGATCTACAAATAAATAAATAAAATAAATAAATAAATAAAATAATAACGAACCATATTTCAGTGAACCTATTGATTGCCACTTTTTTCGCAATTGCTCACTTTCAGCTGACGTCCTCTTATTATTAATAAAACAATAAATAAAGTTATTATTATAATATTATACAGCTATACTTCGGCATAAAGAGGTAGTCCTGTTATTTTATGAAGTGCCTTTATTCCTCCATTTAGTCTGTCATGTAAATGTAGCTGAGCTTCTCTGACATATTCTAATGGTTCAAACTGATCATAGTCTGTGGGTAGGGGACCAATCGCTTGAAGTATAAATGGAGTTGTCTCAGATAATCTATTATTATCAATAATAATAATAATAATAATGATGATGATGATGATGAAGGAAGCTGACTACATTAAGGCCACGTTTACACTACTCCGCTCCACTGAATCCGAATAGTTTTTGCTATTACTGTTTTCAGGTGTTTACATTAGTCCAGCAGCTGCGTTTTCATTGGAACTTATAAGTATCCCCTTAGGTATTCGTGTCTCCAGATAAGTATCCATTTTCATGCGTTTTAGTGTAAACGAAACCCGTATCCGTGACTAACAGTCTCCGTTTTCTAATGAAAACGGAGTAGTGTAAACGTGGCCTAAGTATACTAAGTATACTATAAGAGAAGACAGTATATACACATAGAGGAGGGAGCCATAACCCAATGTACTCTCTTGTCAATAATGTTGTCTGCTTTGTTAATTCAATTGCTTTCCTTTTGTGTTACATTGTTATTGAACTGCGTGAAAACATTTTCATCTTTTGTGTTCATTCAGTTAGTACAATACAATAGTACAGGATACACGTACAGTTCATGTATAATTATATATATCTAGCAAGCAATACCTTAACTTCTCTATATAAACTGCATTCTTCAGAGCTACCTCAAGAGCTATGAAATAAGAAATAGTCATAATAGTTTCATAAATAACTAACAAGAGGTCTGTAGTGTTTTCCTTATAAATATCTCCAGTCCTTCAGCGTCACTTGGAAGTTCTCTAGCTGCAGCAACCTCTTTCCATATCTGTCCTCTCATATAAGACAGGACTCCATTGTCTGTAAGCCCTTTCTGTATCTCAGCAACAAAGTATGAATCCTCCATCATGCAAAGGAAAGAGGCGTGGCTGAAATATAGGGACCACACCTACTTCACTTCTCGCTCCTTTTCTTCAACACCATGTCTAGTAATAAAAGCGACACCTCTTCAATAAGTCCTGTCCCTTTAAAGGGGACAGGGACCTCTCCAGAGCCTGGGAGTGTTTCTTCCTCTCTTCCTGGTGGTAAAAATGGCGTCCCTCATATACCTCTAGGCCCGCTCGCCTCAGTAAAGTTAGACCCAACTGATCACCACACCATTAGTCCTACAGCACCTTCTCATAAGGCTGCCCGCCCTCTACCTGTTGAAGAAACCTCTAAGCCAGTGAGACCGGGCCGGGGGAGAATTTTAATTTATATTTAAATAATAATTATGTACATATACATAATACTTATTAATTTTTTATTATAATAATAATTATTTTTCAGAGTCCCAGACGAAATAGAAAGATGTCACGATTGCGTTTCACTTCACTGTCCTCATCTGCTTCAATAGAGGAAGACAGCTCAGGTGTGTGTGTGTGTACATGTATATTTGCAGTAATTATAATGTCATTATTTATTCATTTTATACATTATTTGATGGTCGTGTGGTTAGTCGTACAATACAGCTGGTATATTGTTTATTATTTTAAGTATTGGGGTTTGTTTTTGTGTAATGATACTGTGTAATATTAGCAGTGTATATTTATGATGTAGAGTCTGTATTATATTATCTGTTTCTTTGAAACATGTTTGAATCCATTCACTATGTCTAGCTTCTATAGAGGTGCCTTTAGTGTCCTGTTAGTTACAATCTGTCTTTAATTATTTCTATAACCACCAGCTGTACCTTCTAATGACTGTTGACAGTGTTTTGCTTTGTCCACATTTCATCTTTGTCTTCTCACTACATCTGTCTCTCTTCCCCCCCCCCTCTCTCTCTCTCTTAATTCTTTAGGTTCTTATTCTGACAGTTATTCATCAGATGATGAGAGTAATCCTAGAGATCAGCAGTTATCCAATTCAAATGGGTTCAGAGATTTCTGCATCAAAGACATTAACTTGGCATCTTACGGACGCAAAGAGATCGAAATTGCAGAAAAAGGTCATTTTAAATTATTATTATGTTTTGATCTGGTTCTGGTATTATTAGAAATGCCGGGTCTGATGCTTTTAAGAAAGAAAACTACGACCACGGGAGACCGACCTTTAAAAGGAGCTTGTATTGTTGGGTGTACTCACATCACTGCTCAGGCAGCTGTAAGGAACCGCCTTTTCTACTCCACGCACTAACCCTCACTCCCTCAGTAACCAGTGGTCCTTATAAATAGGATATGTAGTTTATGTACATGCATTTTAGATTTATTTATTTATTTATACATTTAATTAATTAATTAATTTATTTATTTATTTGTTAGGTTTTAATTGAGACCCTTGTGTCTTGTGGTGCTTCAGTTCGTTGGTGTGCCTGTAATGTTCACTCAACTCAAGACGAGGTTTCCATCCATTTAATTAATCATTTATTTCATTAATTTTATTAATTATTATTAATTACATTTATCAATAGGTTGCAGCTGCCTTAGCTGAAGCAGGCTATCCCATATTTGCTTGGAGAGGAGAGAGTGAAGACGACTTTTGGTGGTGCATTGACAAGTGTCTTGATGCTCCGAAATGGAAATGTGACATGGTAAACCACTCCTACCATCCCTTAGTCTAGCCCCTCCCACTCTCACTTTAGATTCTTGATGATGGAGGTGATGCAACTTGTCTTATGTTACAGAAGTATCCTGGAGCAGCTAAGTACATGAAAGGAGTTGTGGAGGAAAGCATCACTGGGATACATAGGTAGACACTGATGGCTCTACATCACTGTGTGCTGCTAAACTAATACACTGTACTATAATAGCATTCTAAATTGAATGTACTTGTACTTCATTTTAACTTCATTTCCTTAGGCTGTATCAGCTTTCCAAAGAGGGTAAGCTCCCAATGCCAGCTATTAATATTCATGACTCGGTTGTCAAGGTAACCATTGATTAATTAATTATTAGACCACACCCTCTTTTAGACCAAGTTTGATAATCTGTACAGCTGCAGGGAATCAGTGATTGACAGGTGATAATAATAATAATGATGATAATTAATTGTTGTTGTTTTCAGTTTAAAAAGGACAATGGACATAATGTTTGGTGGTAAAATTATTTGTGTTTGTGGCTATGGTGAGGTAAGTAGCAATGAATTTAAAATGAAAATGATTAATTTTATTAATTTTATTATTAATGTACTCCAGGTGGGGAAAGGTTGTTGTTCAGCCTTGAAAGGTTTGGGTGCTATTTGTTTCGTAACTGAAGTAGACCCAATCTGTGCACTCCAGGCATGGTAATCAATATACAGTACAGTATCCTGTTAACTGTAGCATCTTCATCATTAGTAGTGGTGGCCACTTAATGTACATGTATTTGTTGCTTTCAAGATGTTTTAATAAACTTGAACATTAAAATAATTTATAGTATCACATTCATTCTTGTACGTGTAGTATGGATGGCTTCAGAGTGGTGAGGCTAGAGGATGTTGCATCAACTGTTGACATTGTAATAACAGCCACAGGTACAGCCATACCATTGCAATGAATACACTGGTATACTGTATACTCTATACTGTATATACTGTATACTGTATATACTCTATTCTGTTTACTGTATACTGTATATACTCTATACTGTTTACTGTATACTGTTTACTCTATTCTGTTTACTGTTTACTGTATTAGGCACTAAACATGTGGTGAGGCGCGAGCACATGAATAAACTAAAGGACGGTTGTATACTGGCTAACATGGGGCACACTACGAATGAGATTGATGTCTCCTCGTTAAAGGATCTCAACAAAGAGAAGATCAGACCTCATGTCTCCCATATTATATGGCCTGATGGTAAAGCCATTATACTGCTGGCTGATGTGAGAATGATATATTGTGTGATTATTATACTGAGTTAATGTACATTAGGGTAAGCTGGTCAATCAAGTTTGTTCAAGAGTTCCTTCACTAGTCTTCTCAATCACTTCTGCTACTCAGGTCAATATACTGGTTAATATACTGGTCAATATACTGGTTAATATACTGGTTAATATACTGGTCAATATACTGGTTAATATACTGGTTAATATACTGGTCAATATACTGGTTAATATACTGGTTAATATACTGGTTAATATACTGGGTTAATATACTAGTTAATGTACACTGAATGATGAGATGTACATTGTAGCTTGGAAAATTGAAGTCGGAATCAGCTCAAACTTTCTACACAGCATAAGGACATCAATATGTATCAAAAAATGTAATAAAAATTTGGGGTGATTTCGGAGCCATTTTTGGAAAAAACCATGGGCTATAGCCTTGGGTATTTTTCAGATTTTTGGCATTTTCTTAAAATGGCCATAATTCGAAAAATTGAAGTCGGAATCAACTCAAACTTTCTACACAGCATAAGGACATTAATATGTATCAGAAAATGTAATAAAAATTTGGGGTGATTTTTGAGCCATTTTTTGGAAAAAACCATGGGCTATAGCCTTGGGTATTTTTCAGATTTTTGGCATTTTCTTAAAATGGCCATAACTCGAAAAATTGAAGTCGGAATGAGCTCAAACTTTCTACACAGCATAAGGACATCAATATGTATCAGAAAATGTAATAAAAATTTGGGGTGATTTCGGAGCCATTTTTTGAAAAAACCATGGACTATAGCCTTGGGTATTTTTCAGATTTTTGGCATTTTCTTAAAATGGCCATAATTCGAAAAATTGAAGTCGGAATGAGCTCAAACTTTCTACACAGCATAAGGACATTAATATGTATCAGAAAATGTAATAAAAATTTGGGGTGATTTCGGAGCCATTTTTTGAAAAACCATGGACTATAATAGCCTTGGGTATTTTTCAGATTTTTGGCATTTTCTTAAAATGGCCATAATTCGAAAAATTGAAGTCGGAATCAGCTCAAACTTTCTACACAGCATAAGGACATTAATATGTATCAGAAAATGTAATAAAAAATTGGAGTGATTTCGGAGCCATTTTTTGGAAAAAACCATGGGCTATAGCCTTGGGTATTTTTCAGATTTTTGGCATTTTCTTAAAATGGCCGTAACTCGAAAAATTAAAGTCGGAATGAGCTCAAACTTTCTACACAGCATAAGGACATCAATATGTATCAGAAAATGTAATAAAAACTTTGGGGTGATTTCGGAGCCATTTTTTGAAAAAACCATGGACTATAGCC
>NW_003546353.1:128471-150680 GCF_000090795.2 Amphimedon queenslandica | reverse complement strand
GGAAGGGAGGGAGGAGAGAGGGGAGGAGGGAGGGACATATTGTTAACATGATTGTAGTTATGAAACCTCATGTCTTGTACATGTACTTTCCATGTTTCAGGAATGTTGCACATAAAATGGTTAGGAGAGAATTCCATCCATTTTCACCTTACCTCTGTTCATTTTGATCCAGTCATTCTTTGACATGTGTCTCTTAACCGAAGGATTGTGAAGGTCAGTGTGTAGCATCATTATTGCAAATGATAGGACGTAAGCAGCGTCTTCTGACTTGATGATGCCTCCATCTTTGTTACTATGGTAATACTCACCAGCAAAAACCTACAGTACACAAGGAGACGTCACATTAATTACTAATTATTATTAATTATTATTAATTATTACTAATTATTAATTATTATTATTATTATTATTATCATTATTATTATTATTATTATGTCTTTTGTTAATGGGTATCATTAGTACCTGCATCACTTTGTCTATCTTCTGAGCCTCGCCCTGAATAACAGTAAACCAAAAACATGAATAAAATAACAATAAATCTGATCATAAATTATGACAAACTCACAGGCATTCTGAATAAAAGTTGAAAGCTTCTCAAAGCTTCATCAATTGACTTTCCACTAAGATCAATCAGCTGGACCAGGCACCTGCACATTTAAAATAAAATTAATAAACATTTTGTACATGTACAACATAGTCTGGATGCTAATACATTACATGAACTGAACAATGGCAGTTTGATCCTTCTTACATGTAAAGTGTTTTCTGTAAACAAATAAATTGCTTTGTCAAAGAGACAAGAATCCTTCAAGTTACACGAGTGTATGTCAACATTGGCAAGGATTTATGAGCACAACTTTGGCTTAGAGCCTGTAACCCATTTAATGATACATTACATGTATGTAATGTACGTCATCAATATTTCAAGGAATAATACTTAGATAATAAATAATAATAATAATGTAATAGTTTCTATAACATTAAGGATATTGTATGTAAACTTAAGCACACGTAATCAGGTAATAATTCATGCACATGTACATGTAACTGATACATATAATACATGTTATACATCTACATGTACTGTATGTGGATCAATAATAATAACATTGGGACATTAATACGTATCAGAATATGAAATTAAAAATTGACTAAAACATTTATGATAACTTACTCTAGTACAAGCATGTTAAAGTCATAGCGTATTTCACCAACAAATTCCCCAATCCTTTCTTTACTGAGGCCATATTGATCCTTCATATAGTTGGCCACATCGGATGGGTCGTCTTTCAACACGCCATGATACACCAGATACTGGATACCTTTCACTGGCTTCCTATGGTCAAAGAGAAGGAGGGGCATGAATGTACATGGTCTCTCATCTTTAGCCTATGGCAACCGTAGGTCTCCTATTTTTAGTCTGGCAATGCTTTATTTCTACACATCACAATGTGTGTGTGTGTGTGTGTGATAGTCTAATTGCACACATACTGAAAAATAAACAGGCATAACTACAGAGACAGTCCCAGTCATAATGACTTATCGACCGACTATAAAGTCAAAGTGAAGTGGATACAATAGTAGGTTCATAATAAACATATTACTCTAATTGGAGTAAAGACCACACCACTACTGAATAAACTAGAGTATTAGTGATGACAAGTATTAGTTTTTATTGACACTTACCTGTTGAATATGTTTGTCCCAATGTTCTTCTTCCTTTCTAAAGCTGATTTACTCAGTTGGCGGGGAGGGCCAGGTGGAAATAACTCCCTCAAGGTAGTGCTTGATAATCCTTCGAATATGCTAGGAGGAGTTTCATCCTCACCTTCGTCAGCCTTTAAGGAACTGCTCGAAGAACTCTCTGCAATAGTGCTAGAGCTTGGGCTTGGCTTCTTGCGGAGTTCCCTACGAGATATCGAGGGACTCAGTCCGGACATGTTCTCCCTGACTTGTGTCATTTTGGTGGCACTGAGCTTGTTCTTAAGGATGCTGGTTGCCCTGTGTCTAACTGACATTGTTCTTCTCCTCTCTCTGATCCCACCAGCCTGGTCTTGCTGCATTTTACGCAACATTTTAAAATGGAGGTCAATCTTATGCTTGCGATAAGCTTTCTGGATCACACCAGCTGCTCGGTTGGCTCTGTCAAGTCCGCCATATTTCTTACCGAGGCCTTCTTGTATCAGCTGTTGTATTTTTAACTCCATGTCCGGTGAAAGCTGAAAACTATCTTCATTTTCACTCAACTTCCTTCCTCGTCTCGGGAAGGAGTTCTGTCTGTGAAGTGATGTAGATTTGGTTACTTTATCGTCTGTGGTCTTTTTTCTTCTCTGGGCAACGTGAGCAACAGTTGCTAGGCGACTCCTCATTGGCGGCATGGAGGCAGTGATTGGGTGATCCTCTTCCTCACTCCCAAACTGAGGAAAGCCTCTTGAGTCCGTTGGTGTCTGCATGAACACGAAGTTAATGGAGTCGTGAGTAGGAGATGCAGTGACACTTGAAGCAGGACTCCTGCAGTCGTCCATACTAGTGATGGATCCCTCATTGCTGGAGAGGTCTGTACTCATGTCTGAGGAATTATTGAACCTCTCACTGTCCAAGAGATGCTGTGGCACTGGAGTAATAGATACTTCTTCTTCCTCCTCTTCCTCTGAACTATCCTGATCCTCTTCTTGCTCTTCTTGTTCTGTGTTGGTTTCTTCTCTCTCTTTCTTTGACTCACGGCGTGATTGCCTTGGGACGATAGGAGGAGTGCTTGGCAGATAGACTCCTTTCCTGATTTCACTGTCACCGCGTGAACGACTTCTCCTCAGTGTAACTTTTCCTTGCTCCAAAGCTCCTTCCTCCTCCACTTGACAACCCTCTACTGTCACCAGAGGTATTGGCTCAGCGTAATCTCCACTGAATCTGAAGTCAGGCTCTCTTGGAACAGGAGGACTGTTGCTGCTGTAGGAAGAAAAGAGGTGATTATAAAGATGCAAGTGTAGAATTAACGACCCGTATAAGCTATAGTGTCAAAACTATAGGTAGTCCTCTTCCCTACCCAGGCAGTGGTACAGTTTAGACTAAAACAGGCTCTGGCTTGTCCTTCTCCTATAAACACTTTTCCTAAGGCATGGTCAGCTTGTTTGACTCATCAATAATATTCATGAGACCAGCCCACACAGGAACATAATCTTATACTTTATACTCTTGTTTACACCCACCAACTAAACAAAACAAAAAGATGAATTTTTTCTTTTTTCTCTTTATAAACAAGCATTCATCTAAGTTTCAATGTGCAAAGACATATGACGTGCGAGACAAGCAGACGAGAATTTTTGTTCCAATTAATTAGTTTGTGCGTGTGTGGAAGAGTGGAGGCTTCTCCTTGCAAACTTTACTCTCTAATCTAATTAGCACAAGAACAACCTGATCGATTGCAAAGTAAACGCATACATGTACCTTGCTATGCTACATATTTTATATAATTGCATATTATTTCAATCGATGTTAATAAGAATCTCAATTATGCTGAGGTTACTCCACTGGGAGCAGCAAGGAAGGCAAAACATTGTACCAAAGAGGAGCATTGCTACAAGGCCAGTATTCTCATATGGAATTGGTAAACATGATTATGTCTTAAAATAGTCGCATAATTTTGTGTATTAAACATACATATTGGGTATGAATTAGTCTTTGTTGTGTTGCTGTGCAGTGACAGCAGTGCATTGTGGGCCCACTAGTTCCCTAGGTGTGGCAATCAGGCTCCACTCACTGGCACTGCCAATAACTAATCCATGCAAGACTGAAAACAACAATAGGCCACAGCGGATACCTTTATACGGTTAGGATCAGTTGCTGTCTTGGGAGTTAAAGGGATTTTATGATTAAAACTGAAAGCAGCTCAAACTGATCAACTTATGTATTCAGTGGCACATAGTACATATATCACAGTATAGTATTGCAGGATTGCTTTGAGCTTTTATGAGCTTGCAAGGTTGAGTAACTTTATGCTCCATACTGTATATGTATAAATCTGTAATGCAGCTAAGATTGTTTAGATAAAGTCACCTCCAGCAAATAATAGTTGGTTTATTTTTCCCATTTTATCAAGTATGTGTTTGGCTCACCTATTTTGTAAGGAAGGGAGACTAGCCCGTCCTTTCATTGAAGAGGTTTTCCTGCTCAGCTCTGCAATCTTGTTCATCTTGTCCGCAAGACTCTCACGTAGCTCGTCCCTCTCTCTCCTCAGCTCATCATTCTGTCCTCTAAGACTCTTTACTCTGGACTGCAGCCGAGATATATCCTTCTGCTGGGTCTCTATTGTATTCTGGAGCTGCTGTAGGAGACCTAGGGCCTTCTCATAGCCTTCCCCAGGCGAGGAACTTGATGACATCTCTCCTTCTCTCGCAGATCAACTAGCTCTAGGGCGTGTCTCTCTGTTTTTATAATTGCGTTCAAATGAGTGGGTGGTTAGTGGTAGGTGTGGTCAATTAAAGTTAATTTATGGTTATTAACTATTAGCACCAGCAGCAGCTGTGCTGTCACTAATGGCATCACCTTTAGAAGAGAAGATACGAGGAAACAAGAAGAGCAACTATGCCTCGAGCTCTGAGGATGAAGGAGAGGAGAAAGTACCTGGCTATGTACCACAACCAATGATGGACGGAATGCCACAAGTCTGTGATAATAATAATTTATACTATTTTTAATTATTATGAGTGCTTATGAATCAGCAGTATAATTAAAGAAGTATTTTAAGTGATCTGTTATATAATATTGTTGTATTTCTATCAGACTGGGCCTAAAGGTGTCCTCAATGATTACCGGAGGTTCAAGTACGAGGAGAGGCTGGCCAGAGCCCAGGAGGAGAAGAAGAAGGTTGAATTGATCAATAAAATGGCTTTCACCGTCAAACCAAAGGTGAGCAGTAGTATCAGTTTCTCTTTCCTTTTATAAATAATAATAAGATAGTCTACATTATACTACTTATAATATTTCTGTCATCATTTTACGTATTGGATTATTATAATAAACTCACCAGCTGACCTTGAAGCAGCTGGTTATTTGAGCTCCACTTTATAATACAAGATCCTCTTTTTGTTCTACTTTTGGGAATTGACAAAATAATAACTCAAAGCCCCTAGCTGACAGTTTTACAGTTCTGCAGTTTCTTATGTTCATACATGTACATGTACATGTACATGTACATGACATGTTTCTTGTTACATTATAATATGGTACAGTACAGTACAGGTACATGTAGATAGGGGCCACAATACATGTACATGTACATGTATTGTGTGTTTAATGTACACATCATGTATTTATTTGTGTTTGTGTTGTCTTATGATAATTATTCTTATCTAATAGAGTCTATATTTACACATTATATCCTTTTTCCTTTACTTTATCTCTCTATTCCTCTCTCTTTCTGTCTCCTCTCTTTTCCTCTCCTGGCCCCGCCCCTTGACTCCACCCTCAGAGTGAAGAGGATGAGACAGACGGGGGTAAGTCCTCTTCCAAGGATCTATTGGATACTCTAGAGCAGCTGGAAATTGATGGAGGGGATCCGTTTATGCAACAATACAGGGCACAGAGGATTCAGCAAATGAAGGAGCAGGCTAAAACTCACGGAAAGAAAAGGTATCAATAATGAATTAGATTATTGATTTAGTAATAGTAGTTGATTAATGGACCATGGCTCAATATTAGTGATTTAGCTAATTATTTTATTTGTCATTTATACTGCACATGTGTCATGGCCACACTGCTGTGCATAGTTGACATATCTTATACATCATAATGTACACAGTCCCTTTCAATATAATGTAATCATAAACATTTCCTGGTCTTCCTACTGTACTTCCCTTCCTATTTGTGTATGTCTTTTTTGTTCTAATTCCTCTCTCTCTCTCTCTCTCCCTCTCTCTCTCTCTCTCTTTTAGGAGAATGTTTGGTAATCTTACTGAACTACGTGGTGATAAATATGCAGTTGCTATAGATTCAGCTCCTCCTGATGTCTTTGTTATCATTCATATTTATGATGAAGTGAGGGTGTTAACATTATTATTATTATTATTATTAGTAATAAATTACTGTCTAGTTCTTTATCACATGTGTCAAGTTGAACAGATGTCTTGCTGATCTTGCCAAGAAGTATCCCACAGTTAGTGTTTGTGTGTACATGGTACACTATCAGTCAATTTGTTTGTGTTAAGATAATCTAATAGCCACTGCCTTTGTGTATGAATGAGGAGAGAGTACACTCACTGTGTTATAAGTAGAAATAAAGTCTGAGGGACTATTCTAACTAATAATGAGAGTCTTAAGGACACCAGGGCTGAGTATGAGAGACCAAAAGTGACTTGAACTCTCTCTATAGATGTAGCAGTAAAGACTCAGGATTATTACTATGCCTTTGTCTATAAGTTCCATCCTGTTTGTCCTTTATTTAGTATTAAGGATGTGCCACATCTATTGTGTTTGTGTCCTGTTTATCTAGTAATTAATTACATTTCCTATTTTAGTGTACGTTTGTACAACTTTTGTAATGCGATACTGTTCATTTAGTGATTAAATGTGATGCAGTAGTGACTGTAGTGTGAGTCAGGTGACAGACATGAGAGTATAAACACAATTACATGTAATTTGAATAACTTTTGATGCTTAGTATTCTACATAAGTTTTCTCAGTAGTGTTGTCATTTTGGTTGCTTTACAATCTTTTAGGTAAAGTTTTGTCGAATCCAATCTCACCAATTGGAATTAAGCAAAGAATTTGTAAGTCACAGTGTCATCATGTATGATCAATATGTCTTCTCTTCTCCTTTAGCAAGAGAAAGGTCTTCCTGCCATATTGGTCTACAAAAGTGGTAACATGATTGGTAATCTTTTAAGAGTCACAGACACTCTTGGGGAATCTTTTAAAATGAATGACATTGAGGACTTCCTTCACGAGTGAGCACCTGTCTTCTATTTTTAAATAATTATTTTATTTTTAGTAACATTGTCTTACAATTACGCTTTGTCTATAAATGATTCTATTTTTATAACAGCTAGTACTGTTCTCTTTTGTTCTATTTTTAGTAACAATTGCCTCCCCAGTAATGATGAGGCTAGGATACTGGGAGCTTACAATCTTTCCCCGCGCCCTTCTGTCTCAGATAAACCCTCAGATACTGATGATGATGAGTTATAAGCCTCTTCAATATAACAACTGAAAAACACTCTCTGTATTATAAATAATGATTATAATACTATCTTATTAATATTGTTATTGTTATTATTATTATTATTATTATGTACGTACATGTACTTGTCTTTTTAAAGTACACTTTATGTGTCGTTATTCTAAATGTTTTATTGTAATTAAGGATTATTGTTATTACTTTTATGTGGTTTTTATAGCATAAATCAGTTCTACTATTTTTGATATTTTCTGATCTATTTTAGGTGAAATTCTCACCTATTTTGTATTTGAATTACCTTAAGCCTACTATTATTTGCGTCTACTAAATTTAGCGAAATCAGCAAAAGTCATGTTTAGCGTTACTAATTTTAGCGTTTTTAACCAAATTAACTATAAATAATAACCATTATAATGAATAATAATTATTTTGGCGTCTATTTAATTTAGCAGTTTAAAGCTCTCTCGCTAATATAGCTAAATTTAGTAGACGCTAAAAATAGTAGGCTTAAGGTAAAAACCAGGAACATACGATGCTAACAAAATTTCTAAAAATTGTACAAAAATTAATAAAAATGGCTTATTCTCCTAAGTAGCAAACAGTAATTTTTAAGTCTTTAATATCTTTGAATATTTCATCAATCATATATGCAACATCTGTATACCAGTCTAGTTCGTCTAAGCCACACCCAATTAGCGGCATATGCAGTTCCTTCACACCATTAGCTACTATGTGTTCCCTCATCACTGATAAAGAACTTTTTAATGTATCGTTAGTCGGTCTGTGGAAATACTTCTTTTTTGTTACCTGAAAAATAATATTAATAATAAATAATAATTCAAATAATTATTTTACCAGGTAATATATGTAGCGTTTGTTATCTTCTAACACAGCCACACCTCCAGTTTTAACACCTGTGAAAATAATAATAATAATAAATAATAATAATAATAAATGATAATAATAATAACACACCTTGTTCCAAAAGTTGATCCACTCTTTTAAACTTTTTTTTAAAAGCTACAGCGATTCCTTTTCCCATGTGCATGTCTTCACTGACACAGTGAGCTAAACTTGAACTGGCAGGAGAATCAAACAGGTCAAGCTCTTCTAGTCTAAATGATGTCACTCCAGGTGGTAGTGTAGGTTTTGGCCTCAGTTTTGGCTCATGTCTACGAGGACCTTTCCCTCCTCCTCCTCTTCTGTGACCTTCACCATATTTACCTTGTCTGTGTCTTTCATATTGTCCATATTCCCTATGTCTATCACCTCCATCATATCTTGATCTTTCATCATATCTTTGCCTTCCATCGTATCTTTGTCTTCCATCATATCTTTGTCTTCCATCGTATCTTGGTCTTTCATCGTACCTTAATCTTTCATCATGTCTATATCCTTCATGATGATCCCCGTGTCTTCCATAGTGATCTCTTTCATCTTCATCTTTTCTGTGTCTACTATGATCTCCATCATAATACCCTCCATGGTCATCATATCTTCTGTCTAAGTGTTTGTCTCTTCCCCTCGGCCATTCTTTCTTCTCTGGATATTTTGGTTCCTGTAGGTCTTCTTCCTTTGATGGTATAAAGCCTTGAGGCCCTTCTGCTCCACCTGGTTTAGCCTCTCTTTCTTCATTTACCACATCCTTAGGACGTTCAGCATTCATTCTTTCCCTTAGTCTTTTCTCCCGCCTTCTACTCTTACTGTTACCCTCTTTTTTTCTTTCCTCTTGGCTTCTTCTATCCAACTTCAATTTACAAGTTGCTTGCTCTCCTTTCTCTTTACATTCGCCTTCTCCTTCATTAGTTGCTTCTCCTCCTCCGCCATCACTTTCTTTAACTGGATCACCCATAGACTCAGCCATTACAAAGGTGTGGCTATACTAGTGGAATTGCTGATTTGCTCTTTACTGCTAAACTATGAATATTAGTAAAAGATGAGCTGAACTGATGAATAAAATTAAGACAGTATGGTTGCTGATGATTGATGAATGCTGTGCTAAAAATAATGTCATGAATTATAATGTACATGTATAATGGTAGGGAAGCTCCTTCTACTGCAGGAGAAGAAGCAATAGCAATATTCTGTGGCTGTTAGTCTTCTTGCCCCATCAGAGCTGCTTGTGATCTTTCTTTCCTCAGTCGGTCTTCAATCTGTCCATAGTTCTCAGTCTCCAGCTGCTCTTCGTCTAAATCAACCTCCAGGAATAGGTCCCTGATATCCTAAAGAGAAGGAACTATAGTAGCTACTTGCTAGCAGTCACTATCAAACCTTCAGTAGTGCTTCAATGGCGTCCTGTTGAGCAGGATTGAGTGAGAATATTGGCCTATACCTCACCCACTGGTTTAATAACCTCATCTGTGACTCATACCAGTTCTAATAAACATAATAACAGTTTATCCCTCTCTCTCTCTCTCTCTCTCTCTCTCCTTACTAGTACAAAATTGTTAAAAGCAGCTAAAACGAGTGTAGATGACAAGTGTTGCAAGTTAGTTTTAACATAAGAGCAGTATCCTTCAGTTGGTATCTGACCAGGTACCTAGTAACGTATCAATGATCAGTCATGTGATTATCATGTGATTACAATCTTCCTCAATGAAGAGAACAGACTAGCTGTTGGATCCTGTTTCGACATCAGTTCCAGTAGCTCATTGAAAGGCTCACACAACTAGAGGATAATGTGACATCAAATGACATCATGTGACATCACAACATGATCACATGACACAGTACGTACCTTTTGAATTACTGAGCTAAGCATTTTATCAACAGAATTCTCTAATGAAGTAGTCATGTTAACAGCTATACTTAGTTGCTAAGGAGAGAGGGTCAGGTTCATAACTAAATTGATACAAACTAACTTCTTGAGGAACTTGTCCACTAGAACTCTGAGAAAAACCACAAAAAGAAGCAGCCTATAACAACAAACAAACAAACAAACATAATAAATAAATAAATAAATAAATATCATATACCTGTGCTCCAAGGAACATAATAGTATTGACCATTGTGATGACTGGTTTTGGTAAAATGGAGCCATTCTTCATGAGAAGTCCTTTCAGCTGAAGGTCACACTGTTCTAGTGTACTAAAAGAATAAATTAAACATACCCTAGCTCCGGCCCTTTCTTTTTCTCACAATTTAACAACAATTTCAAATTTATCAGCACAAATAGTCTGGACTTTGGTCACTAGTGAAGTAGCAAATGGATCCTGTGGCCAGTTCAACTGCTCAACAAACGTTTTGATGGACTCCAGTGCTTCAAGACAGCCTTGCATGCTATAGCAGCATTCACTAGAGAAAGATATTGAAATAAAATATAATTATAAAATGGAGAATTATCTCTTTCATTTTTGGTAAAATTTGGCTAAAGTCCCTGCACATATACAAGTAGTACAAGGGCTTTGGCTCAATTTTTTAACAACTTTAAAAATTTGCAACAAATCTAAATATAACCAGGTTTAGTTTAGGCTACACTACAGGGTCTCACTTGACTGGTAGCCATGTTTCGTGCTGTAGGAACTGCTCAAGATCATTCCTGATATTCTCATTCAGTCCAGTGAGATATGAATCAACCAATGGCTCAAACTGCTGGAGTAGTGTCTGATGAAACTTACTTAACTTTAATGAAGCTATATAAAATAAAATAAAATAAAATAAATAAATAATATCAGTATTTTAATGAATGCACTAGTCCTTACGCTGTGAACAGAAATATTCATTCAAAGAATAAAACATTTTTAATAGCGAGACAAGAGAGACATCAGCCTCCTTCAGACACTCTTGAAGATCAACAACAAAGAATGACCAAAAGGCATCAATGTGAGCTACTAGTGCCAAAGGATACAGTGTGAAATCCTAATAATAATAATAATAATAATAATAATAATAAATAATAATAATAATAATAATAATAATAAATAATAATAATAATAATGATAACATACTGGTATCATGTACTTACGTCAGCATAAAACTCATGAAGTTCGTACATGAAATCCACACACATCTGAGCCAATGTATAGAGCTGATCAACATTCAAATGATCACTGTACTCATCTGTAAAATAATAATAATAATAATAATAATGATAATAATAATAATAATAATAATAATAATAATAATAATAATAATAATAATAATAATAATAATAATAATAAGAATAATAATAATAATAATAATGATAATATGATGTATACGGGAGTGTTTTATGTACCTAGTTCCAGTTCTTCATATTGCCAAAGTTTAGCGAATATCTTTTTATAATTATTGAGAGCTGCTCTCTCCAAAATAGCAATGAGTAGTTTGAGGGGCGTGTCCTCACTGTATAACGGCATATTGTGCTTAGACTCCTGGGAATGATTGATTTCAGCAACCTATTAATAATAATAATAATAATAATAATAATACTAATAATAATAATAATAATAATGAGCCCCTGTCCTCTTACAAGAGTAAAAAGTTTCATTGATATTTTAAGATCATCTTTAGGACAAGAAAATGGAAAGTGTTCTCTGAAGTTCTCAAGTTTTTCTGCCAGGAGTAGCTCAATCTGTCCACTCAGTTGTGACCACTGCTTCCTCTCCTCTGGGGTAACCACCTCGCTGTGTTCCTGTGGCCTATTGTTTATTCAATTGTTTGTTATTATTATTGTTGTTGTTGTTGTTGTTTATTGTTTACTTTTGTCCCATGACGTGCATCTGACAGAAACCAAACGAGTGGAGCATCATGACTGGCCATATTCTTTGACCTTTGAGTTCACATTGCAGCCACTCCCAAAGGCAGGTCAAGTGTCTGTGGCTGAGTCTAATGCAGTACCTAGCACAGTACTCATCAATAACGTACATCTGACCAGGAGAGAAGAAACCCTGCATAATATAGAAATAATAATATTGACTATACTGCTGGGGGGGAGGGAATTTCGGCAAATATGATGTTTTAAAGGTGCGATTTGTTGAAAAACCCGCCATTTTGAACTATTAATTAATAGACACATGTATATGTACTTACTCGACTGAAATCAATTTCCTTGAGACGATAGTTAAGAATTGATTTAAATAATTTTGTAAACATTTTTGGATGGTCCAACTCTGCAACGTCCATATTGACAACATCAGCAATACCCATAGCCTTGATATCCCCTCCTGCTAATGGAGACTTGGGAATACTACCAGCAGCTGGATTACCTAATAAGGAAGAGAAGGGACATTATAAAACCTACGTACATCTCAGTATAACTCAGTATAACTCAGTATAACAGCTGGCCATATTCCTTACCAGGTTTGTCTTTTGGTTTGTCCGTTTGACCAGTAGCCCTCGTCAACCATTGGACCCACTGGTCTCTCTCACTCGAGGTCATGCACCCAAACTTGATGACTCCTTTCTCAGACGAAAGAGTGAAATGATACTTGGCTAAATCTTCTCCGTTTGGCTCTGAAAAGAATGGAAACTATCAGTACATGTACATGTAATAAAAGAGACTGTATATATTATAAGACTGGGGCTACATAAATATAATCCTAAAGTATAGGAGGGCCCTCTAATAGAGGTGCTGTGTGCAATTTAAAGACATTTAATTACTTAAGAGATTACATGTAACTGTGTCAGTACCTTCCGCCAGATACTGTACAGTGTATCCTTCAAGGACGATGAACTCCCTGGGGTGAGTGTCCTTTGGTTGGTAGTGACAAAAAGCAAAACTAAACTGGGACATTTGAAGAAGAGCAAGGAACCGTGACCGCCATTGCTTAAAGGCAAAGTCCCCAGCACAATAGAGGTACCTGTTAGTGTATAAAGGGAGGAGCTTCATGTGTATTAGTACTGACCCACACTTCCTCATGTTCCCAGGCCGCTCTAGAAACGTTGATACCCTGAGGTGAGTGAGGACTGTACCGTCATTCCTTTGAAGCTCAACATCATCAGTAGTCTCCACTGCAGTAGGCATCACAGTGTGGAGTTTCTGAATAACAACAACAACAACAACAACAACAACAACAACAACAACAACAACAACAACAACAATAAAAATAATAATGTACATGGTTCTTACCTTTGCTAAAGACTTTTCGCTACTGAGCAATCCCTGGGTTTCTAATTTTAAGATAAAACTGATCTGAGGTAGGGGAGTATTAGTCCAGAACTCTCCACCTTCATCAAACCTAATTAATAATAATTATTTAATAATAATTAATAATAATTAAATAGCTATATAGCCCATGTACGTGTGGTCTCTTACAGCGCAATGTGTTTTGTGTTGAGTGGAACTGATTTAGTAGCCAACGGATTGTTCCCTTCCAACTGTTGGGGAAAGATATTCCATTAATTAATTTGTTTATTTATTTACTTCAAAAACAATAAAAATATTTTTCCCTTCTGCAACTCCAATTATCTGACTGGCATCTCGAACTGTTACCTAAATTGAAAATAACAAAATGATAATGATTATTATTATTATAACAAGTACAAACGACAACAGTGTACCTTCACTTTGTGATGGAATACAAAGTCTTTATTTGTGTAAGTTTGAGCAGTAGAATCAGCAGTAACTTTCCTATTAACAAAAAAACAAACAAACAAACAAACATAATAATAATAATAATAATAATAATAATAATAATAATAATAATAATAATAATAATAATAAATAATCAATGAACATATTCTCACTTCTTTTTCTCCCTCATTCCATATTCTGATGATGTCATTGAGCGAGACTCAAGGTTCTCAGTGAGTTCTCGTAACCTTCTGTCCATTTCATCAAAGTAAGCACCCAACACTTGTTCCGACTGGTTCTTCCAATAAAAGCTGCATACACCCTGCGAGGTACCAGGAAATGTAGTAAGATGTCTCTCCTTTTCATTTTTGATGAAATTTGACCAAAGTACAGGAACTGTAGTACAGGGACTTTGACCAAATTTTGCCAAAATTAAAAGAAGAAAATTCTCCATTTTTAATTACATTTTCTGATGCATATACATGTACTTATGCTGTGTAGAAAGTTTGAGTTGATTCTGATCAAAATTGGATTTTTTACGAATTTTAAAAGTTGCTCCAAAATTGAGTCAAAGTCTCATAATGGGATTGTTCAGAATTGTCCGCATTATTAAAATCTGTTTATGTAATAATCAAATGTCAACATCAGACAATTCCTATATCAATAATAATTAGATTGTTTGTTTACTTTTTTGAGCAATTCTTTTCTTTTATGAATCTCTCGCCTAACCACGTCCTCTTGCTCTTCCAAATTATTTAACTATTGGAAAAGAAAAGAAAAGAATCAATGAGAGAGAGAGAGAGAGAATTTCTCACATGGCAGGTTCTAAATAAAGCTTGATGATCACTCTTTGAAATCCCCAGTATATTCTGAAATAACAAGTAGAGCTCTTGTTTCTCCCAACTCATTTGCTTGTTGATCTGTCTCAGCTCCCTCTCTGACATGACGCTCTGGGACCCATGCTCAATCAGTTTCACAAACGTACAGACCCATATTTGAAACTTGGGATCCCCCTCTATCTTCTTGGTGATACTCCTCTCTCCTCCTCCTCCTCCTGTTGCTGTCTCAAATTTATCTCTAAACTTGCGGCAAATAGCCACACGGAATATATTCTCAAGTTCCTTGATAGAAAACCCTCCGGAGGTACAGGCTATGCGGACGTCATCCCGTGAGAGAATGTTTGTAAAGTACCACTCGACTGTTTGCAAGAAGTCAGCATTGACAATGGTCTTCATCTCGTTCCCGTTAAGAATCAAATGTTGCTGGAGGGTTTTATCAGTGTTGATGGCTGACTGAAGGACATCGCATATCTTTAAGTAACTCTCGTTACTAAGGCGTGGCTTAGGGGGAGCGGTCTCTATCTGGAACTTAGAGTTAAATGGATACGCTATACACCTGGCAACCAGTAGGTAGAGCTGTTTGTTCAGTAGTGGTGTGCTCTCATATGCCTGGTCATCATCTGATGAAAATGAATCCACTGATTCCCAACGCTGCGACCGCCACTGAGCTATTGCCTCACTAGCACGTCTGTTCTTACCTTTAGCCTATTAATAAACAACAGGATAAACAACAACAACAGAATAAACAACAACAACAAATTGTAGACTATTATAAACAAACAATACACACTAGGAATGGGTAACTGTCATCAATTAAGATGACAGTAATTTATCATAATTACATTAATAATAATTACTGTAAACAACTTCATAAAAGAAATTATAAATAAATCAATAAAATTCTCTAACCTCAGCAGGTAAGTTAAGATGCTCTCCATCTTCTTCTTCTTCAGACTCAGGCTCGCTCAGCTCCAGTGGCTTAAACTTGACGAAATGAGTTGGACTGCTGGAACCCTTTAGGCCCCCGCCTCTAGTGACAGCGGGAGAGACTGAGAGACGCCCCTCTAGCTCAGAATCACTGCTATCATCATCAACGATCATCACTGAATAGAAAGAGAACCAGACAAAGAGAACTGCGAGGAACTTGGTACGGAACTCTCGGCGGAAAGAATTTTAACCCTTTAATAACTAGTAATAATAACTATTAATAACTAGAGATATCTAGCTATTGCTAGTTATTAATGAAAACATGGCTACTGTTAGGAAGGATATGGAAAATTGGTGAGTGACTCACTAACAGATTGTCAGTTATAGTTCCTCTCCTTAGACAATGAGTGGGGGACTGTGTCCTAGTAAAAGCACCGTGTATGTCAGTAATCTTCCGTATTGTCTCACCAATAATGACCTACACAAAGTGAAAAGGCGATCATTATTTATGTTTTATAAAATTTTGTTGATAGATATTTGAAAAATTTGGAAAAATTGGAAAGTGAGTATTAATAAAATTAAAGTATGAAAGTACGAATAACAAATCTAAAAATGTTCTTATTTTATTTTATTTTTAAATTTTTCAAACCCTTTTAAAGGGTTACCGTAGTCAAAGATAAGGAGAAGAGAGAGAGTAGAGGTGTGGCTTTTATTCTGTTCATTGACAAGATGGCCGCCGCAAGGGCAGTACAGATAATGAATGACAGGGAAATGTTTGGAAGAACTTTAAAGTGTAGCATTGCTAAAGACAATGGACGAGCACCTGAATTTATAAAAAGGAAAATTTATAAAGATAAATCATTCTGCTATGAGTGTCGAGTGAGTTATTGCCATTATATCATGTACTGTCATTTTGATCAAGTTAAATTTTGGTGAAATGAGGTCTGTTTACCAAAATTTTAGTCTCAAATTGAACCTGTTTTGTAGAGGCCCTGCAATGTATGGTCAAAATTTTGCTCTTTAAACAGTCAATTTTAACATTATCCATAGAGTATTGTAGAGTGGTCAGCGGTTGATGTTTCACTTTAGGAAGGAGGCCATTTAAGTTACCAGTGTCCTAAGAATGCGTTAGGTGATCGGGAACAACCTCAAACTAAAAAGAGAAAAAGAAAACAATCTGAACGTGACAAGAGGTAAAATATATCAGATTATTATTATTCATTTATTTATTATTATTAGTGCTACAGAAGAGGTTGTTGATGAATATGATGATGATGATATATCTCTGGGTGAAGCTATAAGAATCTCTCAAGAAGAACGAGAGATTGAACCACGCCCACAGACTGATGATAAACCACGCCCACTTTTAAGTGACCCATTAACAATAGAACAGCAGCCAGTGATGACGAGTGACCTGATACATCAATATGGCCGCCAGCGAAAAACCCTTAAGAAAGATTCTTATTTCTCTGATGAAGATGCTAGCGACTAATCCTTTCACCCCCCCCCTCTCTCTCTCATTCTTTGTATCTTCTCTTCATTTGCAAATTATTTAATGTTTTACATAATAAAAATATAACCACATGACACCACAACACATCAAATATTGTTCCATAGAGAGACTACACTACTCAACACTGCTGATGAATAAATACAGTAAATCTTAAAAGCAAATAATTAATGATGTAAAAATTAAACTTGATTTCTTGATTAAAATTGATCACTGATTCCATGATTCATGTCGTATCATGTTGATAGATACTGTGATTCCAACTCGTGAAATTTCTTGAGCATTTCTCTGAACCAGAGGTCCATACCAATCTCATTAACACAAGCATAATCTGCTAACTCGGCCTGTGAACACAAAAATATAAGGACATCAATTTGGGATGATTTCGGAGCCATTTTTTGGAAAAAAAACCATGAGCTATAGCCTTGGGTATTTTTCAGATTTTTGGCATTTTCTTAAAATGGCCGTAACTTGAAAAATTGAAGTTGGAATCAGCTCATTTTCTACACAGCATAAGGACATCAATATGCATCAGAAAATGTAATAAAAATTTGGGGTGATTTCGGAGCCATTTTTTGGAAAAAACCATGGGCTATAGCCTTGGGTATTTTTCAAATTTTTGGCATTTAAAAAAAATGGCCATAACTCAAAAAATTAAAGTCGGAATCAGCTCAAACTTTCTACACAGCATAAGTACATTAATATGTATCAGAAAATGTAATAAAAATTTGGAGTGATTTCGGAGCCATTTTTTGGAAAAAACCATGGGCTATAGCCTAGCTTGGGTATTTTTCAGAATTTTGACATTTTCTTAAAATGGCCGTAACTTAAAAAATTGAAGTCGGAATCAGCTCAAACTTTCTACACAGCATAAGTACATCAATATGTATTTAAAAATGTAATAAAAATTTGGGATGATTTCGGAGCCATTTTTTGAAAAAAACCATGGGCTATAGCCTTGGGTATTTTTCAAATTTTTGGCATTTAAAAAAAATGGCCATAACTCGAAAAATTAAAGTCGGAATCAGCTCAAACTTTCTACACAGCATAAGTACATTAATATGTATCAGAAAATGTAATAAAAATTTGGGATGATTTCGGAGCCATTTTTTGGAAAAAACCATGGGCTATAGCCTAGCTTGGGTATTTTTCAGAATTTTGACATTTTCTTAAAATGGCCGTAACTTAAAAAATTGAAGTCGGAATCAGCTCAAACTTTCTACACAGCATAAGTACATCAATATGTATTTAAAAATGTAATAAAAATTTGGGATGATTTCGGAGCCATTTTTTGAAAAAAACCATGGGCTATAGCCTTGGGTATTTTTCAAATTTTTGGCATTTAAAAAAAATGGCCATAACTCGAAAAATTAAAGTCGGAATCAGCTCAAACTTTCTACACAGCATAAGTACATTAATATGTATCAGAAAATGTAATAAAAATTTGGGATGATTTCGGAGCCATTTTTTGGAAAAAACCATGGGCTATAGCCTAGCTTGGGTATTTTTCAGAATTTTGACATTTTCTTAAAATGGCCGTAACTTAAAAAATTGAAGTCGGAATCAGCTCAAACTTTCTACACAGCATAAGGACATTAATATGTATCAGAAAATGTAATAAAAATTTGGGGTGATTTTGGAGCCATTTTTTGGAAAAAACCATGGGCTATAGCCTAGCTTGGGTATTTTCAGAATTTTAACGTTTTCTTAAAATGGCCGTAACTTAAAAAATTGAAGTCGGAATCAGCTCAAACTTTCTACACAGCATAAGTACATCAATATGTATTTAAAAATGTAATAAAAATTTGGGATGATTTCGGAGCCATTTTTTGGAAAAAACCATGGGCTATAGCCTTGGGTATTTTTCAAATTTTTGGCATTTAAAAAAAATGGCCATAACTCGAAAAATTAAAGTCGGAATCAGCTCAAACTTTCTACACAGCATAAGTACATTAATATGTATCAGAAAATGTAATAAAAATTTGGAGTGATTTCGGAGCCATTTTTTGGAAAAAACCATGGGCTATAGCCTTGGGTATTTTTCAGAATTTTAACGTTTTCTTAAAATGGCCGTAACTTAAAAAATTGAAGTCGGAATCAGCTCAAACTTTCTACATTGCATAAGTACATCAATATGTATTAGAAAATGTAATAAAAATTTGGGATGATTTCGGAGCCATTTTTTGGAAAAAACCATGGGCTATAGCCTTGGATATTTTTCAGAATTTTGATGTTTTCTTAAAATGGCCGTAACTTTAAAAATTGAAGTCGGAATCAGCTCAAACTTTCTACACAGCATAAGGACATCAATATGTATTAGAAAATGTAATAAAAATTTGGGATGATTTCGGAGCCATTTTTTGGAAAAAACCATGGGCTATAGCCTTGGGTATTTTTCAGATTTTTGGCATTTTTAAAAAATGGCCATAACTCGAAAAATTAAAGTCGGAATCAGCTCAAACTTTCTACACAGCATAAGTACATTCATATGTATCAGAAAATGTAATAAAAATTTGGGGTGATTTTGGAGCCATTTTTTGGAAAAAACCATGGACTATAGCCTTGGGTATTTTCAGAATTTTAACGTTTTCTTAAAATGGCCGTAACTTAAAAAATTGAAGTCGGAATCAGCTCAAACTTTCTACACTGCATAAGTACATCATTATGCATTAGAAAATGTAATAAAAATTTGGGGTGATTTTGGAGCCATTTTTTGGAAAAGACTATAGCAGTCATAAACAAACAATTCATTAGAGGACTACCTCCTCAGGGTTTGGCAGCATGTTGATAACCCTCTTCCAAGTTGGTAGCAACTAAAAATAGAACAAAATAATAATAATAATAATAATAATAATAATAATAATAATAATAATAATAATAATAATGATGATGATGATGATGATGATGAGTCTTTTTGACTACAATCTTACAAGTGAGAATGATGATATGCCACTGGTGGCCTTTTTGAGTGGGATTAGTGTTTGATTACAGAAAACTCCAACAATATCTGGTTTACACATTAACTGAAGGAGAGAGAGAGGGTAAGGTAGACGCACATGATTAAAAGGAGGATCTACATCTATACAGGATTACCATTCCTTGTTTAGTGGGTAGGTCCAGTATAATATCAACAATCATCCTCCAGGAATTGACTATCTCTGGAACAGCGTCATTAATGTGTAACTCCATATAGACGGTCCATATCTGTAGATACATGATAGTCACATGATGATCACATGATAGTCACATGATGATCACATGACACTAACTTACAGTACAGAAGCACAGTATGCAGTTGAAACCATAATACTGATTTCTCTATAAAATAAATAAATAAATAACTAATTGACTAAAGTCCCTGGTCCTTACATCAGTGAGTCCCTGGAGAGCCCTGATGACAAGATGGAGGATGTTGGATACGACTTTATTAATGGGAGAAGCTAATCGGAGGAGTATCTCACACTCGGTCGACAGGACTCTCTCCATCTTATGAATCCCTCCTCTAATGACAGCTGAATGAACTGAATTGTGGCAAAGGCTACCCAAGAATAACCAGCCTAGCAGCTACAGGAAAATAAAATAACATTAAAATAATAAAATCGAACCATTAGAGGGTTGATATTATCTCCAGGGTGCATATCCACTGAATGATGATCAGCTGATCTAATGTTCCGAATCTTTTGACTATAACAGAAAAAGAGGAGCATCATCACTGAATATAACATGGCCCCATTAACCTCTTCTCAACCCAAGAGAGACTGTACTGTCCTTCAACAATTCTCCTTATAATATCAATGGGGTAGTTGGAACGGTTCACTCTGAGCACCACAAGCTGGGAGACACTCAACTTGACTTGACAGGAAATCTAAACAACAACAACAACAACAATAATAATAATAATAATAATAATAATAATAATAAATTCCTACTTCTTGAGGTGCTTGCGATAGCTCAGATGCTAGGTAATTGACAGCATATCTCAAAGCGTTGTTAAAAGCCACTTCAATTCCTTCACAGCTGTTAACTAAACTGCTCAATTGAATGTCCTGTATCTCTTGATCAAGCTATCAGGAGGATCACATGAACATCACATGATCACACTATACATACCAGCTGCTGTGTGTAGACTCTCTTCTCCCATAGAGTCTCAATGTACCCAAAATAGACGTATTCATTTAAGAGTATCACGAATGACTGACACAAGTTGATGAGATTATCAGGAAGTACCGAGGAATTGTGAGAAAGACCTTCACTGAACTCTTCGATAAGGGACTTTAAAAGCAAGAACTTTTTAGCAACTTCTCTCCTCTAAAATAAATAAATAAATAAATAAATAAATATAAATAGAAAGACTGTGCCTTAGCTGAAGGATAATGGAAGAATGCTTTGTGCCACGCCCCAACAAGCGAGACTATGCCCCCAGCTGGTATATAGACATTGTGAAGTCCCTCCATTATGATATCAGGAAATTCTGTCAAAATGGCCCCCAGAGTGATGGAACTGGCAGCATTATACTAGAGAAAAGAAACTGTCATTATTATAAAAGGTGCTGTGTGAATACGGACAGTGAAATTGTTCGAATCACAGAACTTCAATAGCTTTATGATAACACGTAACACGGCATTGAAGGATCCATGTAAAACCTGAAATAAAGATATATAAAAGTGTTTATTTATAGTAACAAAGAGTATATTTATAGCACAATAATACACACTGTACAGTGTCTATTTATAGTAACGTACAATGGGGTGTTCTTTCAACTGTTTGAGGAAGCAGTCAAGGTTTGTCAAGTTCCAAAATAGAGAGGAGAAACTTTCCGGAATCAGTTCCAAATATTTTGCTAAATTAACCAAAGACTGTATGGTGATCTCCTGAGTGAAGTGAGTAGCAACGGTGACATCCTACGGCAATAAGACCATATGAGGTAAGACATAGTTGGATGAGACTCACCTCAAGGAGATATGTGACAGGAGAAGCAACTGACAATAATCCTGAGGAATCCACCTCCTCTTCCTCCTCTCTACCTCCAGCTCCACCCACTGCCCCGCCCCCTAGCGGCTGAGATACACTGAGGCTCGTGTAGACACCTGTCAGTACGGAGTCATCTACAAATTAAAATGAATTAAATATCTTTATATTTTATTGTTTACTGTTAAAATTTTGGCGAAAGAGGTATAAGAAAATGTTTCTTTCAGCAAATTGAGTGAGTATCGTTAGCAAGAACCTCCCTGGCATAGAGCGGCCAGAACCAGGTGGAGGATCAGGACTA
>NW_003546353.1:106030-126720 GCF_000090795.2 Amphimedon queenslandica | reverse complement strand
TCTAAAAGGAGGGACAGTGTATCACAGTGGAGCTGGGCAGTATCAGTGCTAGTGTTATTAGTGTTGTTATTGTCCTCCTCATCGTAACCAGGGGCACTGAAAGCTGATGAGGCAGTACTGGGGCGGGGCCCACGGCCACTCCCACTTAAAACACTGGCATCAGAAACCTTCTTCGAAAACTAAACATGATAATTAATTAATTAAATAATAATTAATTAAATAATAATTAATTAATGATACTTGTGAATGTTGTGGTAGCAGTTCTTCCATATTTGGATTCTCTTCTTTCAATAATTTAAAAAAGAACTCAATCGAAAGGAAAGGAAACGAAGTCACAGAGTTCTTAAGTAAGGAGAGGCTCTGAAGGACGAGTCCTCTGTATATTGGACACTTTGTGAATAACGTCAACATAAACCCACGGACAACCTAATTAATGTTAATTAATGACCACACCCACTGGGAGGGGTCATGCAACCACACCCACCTCAAACGCTCTTTGCTTCATATTATTAAGACAGTACTGGACCCTGGTGGATACTCTAGTGTCTTTGTCTTGAACCAGTCGTATCATCTTACAGAACCCGTACCCAAGAATCAGTTCCGTGTGGGGCTGAAGTTTTAATATGTAGACAGGGACTTCATGTCTTGAGATATACTGAAGCATCATCGTGAGCTTATCAGCTGCAGGAAATAACATTAACTTGTGATGCGTACCAGTACAGCTCTACCTGTTTTGAATAATATAGTCCACTTCTTGTTGGAGAGCCCATCGTGAAGGAGCCTCCATAAGTAGCAAGATTGAACGGAATTGACTGCCCCATCAATAGAGAAGAGTCCATCTTGAACAGCTAGCAACAGGTCAACACAATGCTGATGGACATAAGACACTTCACACTCCATGATCCTCCACAACCTAATGGAGCAATACACTATCATGAACATGTACGTGTACTAGAGGATAAAGAAGTCATTTTTGAGTAACTTAAGAAATTCGTATAAAATCCAATTTTGATTGGAATCAGCTCAAACTTTCTACAGACCATAAGACCATGTATATGAATCTGTAGCGTGGTCCTCTAACCTTTCCACTAAATGCTGTGAATCCTCAACTACACTCAACACACCATCTCCTCCATTGAGGACATGCCCCCTAGTCACCAGTAAATGAATATTATGAATTATTTGCAATATGGTGTCAGGATGATAAGAATTATTCAATTTCTAATAAATACAAACACAACTAAAGGTATATACACATGGCAAATGTACACGTACCTTTACTGATAACTTAAATATTTTATATAAATTTGAGGTAACCTCAGGTTGTTTAGAAGAGGTATGTCCCGTGGGAGTGGCAGCCCCGCCCCCAGTAGGAGTAGAAGCTACTGAAGACAACAGCTCAAACTCAGAAACAGAGTAACGAGTCATTATAGGTGGGCGTCGGTCACGGTGCATAAAAGTGGGAGGGGACGGTTTATTAACCTCCTCCTCAAGTGGTTCAGTATTTGCTGTGTCAGCACTGCTCTTAGAGAATATTGACCCTTTCTTCCTGTTAGGAGGCTCAAACCCAGCCCCTCCCTCCCCCCACTGGTCGTCATAATCATCTTGAGCAGCTGAACTTGTGGAGCCTAGATCAGGCTGGGTGTGTTTCCGTTTAAGAGTCGGAATAGCAAACTTTATAGAGACACGCCCTCTTTTAGGGAGGACGGGGGTACTACACCCGTCAGGGACATCATCTCTCTCCTCCTCCTCATTAATGTAGTCCTTGATGATCCTGAGAGAAAGACTAAACCAGAGGGATATGGCCTACATATTGGGATATAACAGACAGTGGAGTGTGGCCGCTAGCCTACCTGACAGAATATACAGGTGTTAGTTGTGGTGGTGTGGTGGTCATGTAGTGAATGATCTGTCTTCCAATCAGTCTCCAACATAAAGACCAAATACTTCTGTAACACCTCATAACTTAAACTGCTTCTATCTAGCACCATCTATTAACAACAATAACAACAATAACGATAATAATAATAAACATAATAATAGCTGATGCCTGTACAGCTCGTCATGATTCCATACTCATACTTCCATTCCAGTACCAACCTGAGAGCACCAGATATCCAGCATCAGTATGTACCTAGGGAGTGTATTGTTCATCTGGACTATGACCTGGAGAGTGTCTGTTCCTTCCATTGAGGTTTGTGACACTAGACCTGATTCAGACTCGTATCCACTGATACTCCCAGTGCTTTCCCTGAGTGAATGTACATGTACATGTATTTATCGTCAGTGACAGCTGGTAATTTAGAAGAGAGAAATTTGGAATTGGCAGGTTTCAATTTGGTGAATTTGTATGTGTCCACATAATGGTTCAAAATGGCCGGTTTTATTTTAGCAGAATGGCTACACAAAAAAATCATCAACCTTTTCTCCTCCTAAACTACCAGCTGTATGTTGATCAATATCGTACTTTCTAATTGAAGGTTTCATGAAAATACTTTCCTCCTCTTCCTCTTGGCCTTCATCCTGTCCTCCTCCAGCGTCCATGGACCCTTGTCTGCGGAACCTCCGATGTTGCATGGCTCCCTCAAATATGTGAGAGGTATAGGGTACAATCACTGAGAGACGGGATAGGTCCTGGGGTGGGTGGGTGTGGTCACTGGGTGTGGCTCAACAGCACATGCTTACCTGAAGCCAGTGAAGTGCTCTTTGCTTTGATTTTGAGCTTCGTTGGGAGAACAACTCTCGAATGAACTCAAATCTTTTGATACGAATATCGTGAACCAGATCAGTTGGGAAGAGTGTGCTATAAGAGGAAGGGGCGTGGCAGGGGAGGGGCAAGAATGAGGTGATAGGTTTAAGAGTAACTAACTGGAAGAGATCCTTGAGTTTGTCCATTTCCCCGGGAGAAGATCTCAACTCTACCAACAGATCCATCCACTGAGGCATCACCTCATTATACAACTAAAATAAATAAACAAACAAACAAACAAATAAACAAATAAATAAATAAACAAACAAACAAATAAACAAACAAATAAACAAATACATGTATACTGTATAGCTGGAAACAATTGCAGGAATTAATATTCATTAATTGATAAAATAGCACTCCCACAGTTGTACAGTGAATTAACAAACCAAAACAAGATTTGGTCTAGTTCACAACTCAATTAATAATTCTATCATTAACTAATCCATTACAACCAGACTGGACCAGTACAAGATTATGATCATTGCTACATAAAATAATGCTGTGAACTTGTAAAAGGAAGATTAACAAACAAACCATAGTCTTGCTTAAAAATAACAATCATAACAAGAATAATGTTGATCATTAACCAGATATTATAAAGTGTTACGGATTTTGTGACAATGGAACTATTGGGATACTGCATTCAAAAACAGACCCCAGGGGGCCAATATTAAAGAGAGTACCTGATCCATAGCTTCAGGGGGCAGGAGGGAGCTCTTCACTATCAGCGTTAATATTGACAAGGTTCTCTTGTGTCTGAGTATCGGATCAGTAGAATAACTCCACATTTCACCCACCTATGAATAATTAATTAACTAATTAATTGATTTATTGATTAATGGATTCCATTACTTGTACGTGTCCACTGAGATGAGGTAATAGAGGGGTTGCTATGCAACTGGTGTTACCTGTATCACATACTGACTTTAACCATGGGATAGCATTCTAAATAATTAATAATAATAATAATAATAATAATAAACAATAATAATAGCGACTTACATCAATTATCAAACAATAAAGTTCACGTTGATTAGAACAAATATGTTCAGATGCTACAGAAAGAGAATACAAATTTAAAATTTATTATTATTATTATTATTATTATCGTTATAATAATTATTATTATTACATTTGTGACCAGATGAAAGAAACTGCATGAAAGATCCATTAAAATCATCAGAGAAGTCCCTCATGATATTCTGTACCAGCTCATTGAACAGTCTCAGCCACTCCAGCAAGAGAGCGATGAGGTGTTCCAGCCATTCCTTCTCCCTCCCCTACACAAAGAAACACTTCCCATCATTCATTTCAAGTTGGCAAATTTGTGGCCATTGAACATGTACATACATGTAATGGTTCAAAATGAGGTACATGTATCTGGTTAGACAAACCTGTTTGACTGGTCCTACAAGAACACAATACTGCTTAAGCATCAGAATACCTTCCCTCCCTCCGTCCACCTTTAGAGAGTAACGAGGGGCAGGGCCACTGCTGTAGGACGAGTTCCGCCTCTGACTGTCCTTACGTGTATTGGAATGACCAGGAGGGGTCTGTAATAACCTAATAATATACCAATAATATACTGATAATAACCTAATAATATACTAATATCCAAATTACTTTCCGATTGCTTCAAGAAGAGCAGAAGCAGCTGCCATGTCTTGACAAGTCCACGGATTTTGAGGACCAACTAAAAACAATTAATTAATAAATAGGTGCAAGCCCCGCCCACAAACCCTGATAAATATGAAGATCAGATTGAGTGATCCCCTTGTGTTGCTCCTGGTGGCAATCATTACAGAGTCTGATGGGGTGGCCATTTTGAATTGCCGTACACGTCTCACCAAAACAAGTGACAGTGGCACTTTTAGAAGACCCCTCCCCCTCACTGCTCACGCACTCTCTACGCAACTCACAATTCGGCTTCACGTCACCTAAAAATATTATTAAAATTAATCAGCCACGCCCACTCATTAATTACGCAAAGGCTGGGCTAGTTTGAGTCTTTTGTGCTTATCAGAAATATTTCTACAAAAAGACAAATAATAATAATAATAATAATAATAATAATAATAATAATAATAATAATAATAATAACAATAACAATAATAATAAAATACTGTACATGTACAGTAATATCCACCTGTGAAAGACACTGTCACATTCAGAGCATAATAATGAGAAGAGCTTCTTGTTCCCGTCTTTACTGTGCAACTTGCTGAACTGTGTAGTACAGGAACCCTCCAGACATAACTGTACAATAACACATGTAATAAAGGACCCAGGGGTTAATATTATCAGTAAGGGGGCCCCCTCAACTCACATAACTAGCTGGATTACTGCACCTTGTAGCTTCACAATCAGGACACGGTATTTCTAAATAAGAAATAAATAATAAAACTAATATTCAGTCCCCAGGGGGCCCCATACCAAGGTTGCTGAAGGGGTCGTTATACGTGAAGTGTTGTGATGAAGCAAGTGGCCAATAATGGAGTAACAATCTAAGAGCATTGGAACGAGCTCGGGGGGTACCATATGCTATAACTGATAACAAATCCTGTGAAATAAATAATAAAATAATATTTAAAATGTGTTCATTTACTGTGCAAACGTTAAGTTTAATCATCATGAATACCGTCATTATTAACATGTGGTGCCTCAGGTCACATGACTGGTTATCAAACACTAGCATTAGAGTAGCGGACATACTCAAGAGGTCAGATCTACCCTTAAGCTTATCGGAATACACTAACGAGAACAATAAAGACATCATGAACATACAGCAGACATGGACTTACAAATACTCATGGGCAAAGCATAGTAGCAAAGGTGATTAATGATGAGGTCGGTCCCTGAGGTCCAGCCGGAGCTATCAACATACAAAAGACAAGAAGCAAACATTACTGGGTAAGAGAGAGGACAAGAAGGATCCAAAGACATCAAGTAACAAATAACATCGAGAAGAACCTTGCTCATCTCTAGAGAGAGATATCAGTCCATACATATGTTCTTTTAAATGATGTACATTATGAAGTACCTTCAATGTTCATTGATATATTACTGAGGTGCATAATGACAGCTGGTACAGTCTCAGTGGTGAGGTGACGTAGCGCCAACTGAAGTCTCTCCTCTTTGTCAGATTCAAGCGTTAGCTCATGCCCAGTTTGATAGTACCACTCTCTTATTGCTAACCTAAGGAAGGAATCAGAATCATACTCAAGAGATTAGAATCAAATCAAATCAAGAGATCAAAATCAATCAAATCTCGCAATACAGGATCACACTATGTCATCAGGTTGTTCCTCACTGTTGTAGTATGTTGTGTATCTTTCTAAGTATCGGAGTGAAGTGTTCACCATTCACTGACTTTTGACTCATTTTGATCTTAAGCTCATTATCTGAGGAGAGAGAGAAAGAGAGAAGTGTACAATATTTAGTAAAGACATTGGATGAGGTTAATAAAGGTATTCAGTAGTCTATTGGAGGTGATTCTCTTACGTGACACGTCCTTTATCTCGTGTATCCACTGGTCCAGGGCCTCTGGAGGATATTCCGTCAATGACATCAAGCGATGATCCCCAGCCATTTTGATATTAAAGTTAATTATAACCTTAATATACATTCCTAGCCACGTTTTGTCACGTGGGTGAGAACACGTGGTTTTCGTAAACTTCCGTTTTTGTTATCCGTACATCTTTGATAGGCGTGGTTACATGTTGCTAGGCAACGTTATCACTTTGGGTACTTCTCAATGACTGCAGCCTGTATAGAAGTACCTTATAGAGTTAGGACGGGGAGCAATGGAGGGACTGAGGAGAGGAGGAGGCTCATAGACTCAAGAGGAGGAACGAAATGGGGCAATGAGGAAAATCAAGGAAGAACCACTGGAGCAGAGAAAGAAAAACATAGAAAGGTAACTAACTGTTCATTGACATTATTATAATAGTAATTATGGTATGCTAAGTTGGAGTATTTTGTTGCAAGAAATGCTATATATGACCAGTTCTTGTTGTTCTACAGCATATTGATGCTATATTGAAAGCTTGGGAGTCTATCGTTGCAAAAGATAAAGAAGAAAGACATGCTAAACTGAGAGAGAAGGTCGAACTACAGCGACAACTTATTAGTAAAGTACAAGAACAAAATGAAGCAATACGATGCTATAAAATGGAAAAGAAAAAAGAAGTATGCACAGAATCCATTATGATAGTATAATGTAAGTGTAGAAAGAGGAGATGGAGCAGTTAGCTGTGGAACTAGAGCTGAAAGGAAGAAAGAAGTCCACTTATAAATGTACATATTATTGTGATCATTTTCCTAATTTATCTACTCCCTCTCTCTCTCTCTTTTAATAAAGCTCCATCAGTAACAAAAAGACTAAAGCCCTCAGTATCAGCTCCAATGATCCAACTCACTGATACTCACATTAAAAATGATACCACAGGACAGGAGCCTATGGAAGCAAAGAGAAGAAGCACAGCTGCTCCAGTTAGCAGGAGGTCAAAGACACCATTGACATCTTCTTATATAAGAATACCTCATGATGTGCACTCCATCAATGAAGGCAGTGGTCCAGCTAGTCCAGTGCTGCCCCAGTTTCCTGAGAATAAAGTATTACAATATTTAGGAAGTAAGTGACACCTATTGACTGAGTTGCATTGATTTATTGTCACTGGAATACACAGTAGAGCAGAGCCATATGGAGCAAGTAAAGATTGAGGAAATGTGGCTACATATGAAGTCACACTCGGAGAAACAGCTTCATCCAATGCAGGAGCACCTGGAGAGATTGAAGGTAAGAGAGAGAGAGAGAGAGAGAGAGAGATAGACTGCCATTGTGTGTTTGATATTACACTCTAGATGATGTCATGTCCATCAATTAAAGAATGCCTTGAATTATATGATCAACCAACAGCTTGTGATAACTACACTGGAAAGGTAAGTTAGTAATTGTGTCATTATGTAATGCTGCCCATAAATTACTTATAGACTATCTCTCTAACAGCTGCATTGAAAACCTTAAGGACTATTTCAGAACCAACAAAAGAGTACATACTACGACTGAGTAAATCCTCAGCAAGCTTAAAGAGCAAATGTGGCCAGCAGATGATTGAGAATACAGCAAAGAAAAGACCAGATAAAGACGACATAGGAAACAATGCTTGGTTTGTTGGGTTGGATAAGAGCAAAGGACAGAGACCACAATCAGCTCCTGCTCCATTGCTAGTCAGCAAGAGGGCAGCACCATTAAAGACAAGCCCAGCAGGTCCTGTTGCTAAAACTAGAGCAACCAGCGCATTGCCAAGGACTTACTGTTTTCAATCAGAGGAAGGTTGCAAAAAAAGAGGTTCAATAAAAAAACCATTAACATCATGGAGTCAAAGACGGAATAGCAGTAGGTTAATGAACAGTGGTTCTGCTGTATCCAAAAGTACTGCTACTACTAAGAAGAAGGTTGTTGCTGTGACAAAGAATAATGTGACATTTCCTAGTCAATGGGAGCCGTTGTCACTAGCAGCACTTAGAGAAGCAAATGGAGTCCTTAAGAGAGAAGGAAGTGGACATGGAGCATTTAGAAATGGAAGAGTAACACTTTGGAAGCAAAGCATTACCTAATTAATATTCATTGATAATTATTGTTATTAGTTTAATTAATAATTAAATGATCAGCCACGCCCATTAATTTACACTATGCAGCAGAAAAGATGTTTGTAGCAGTAAGGCTCTTTCTCCTCTTGTTTCTCTGTCTGGAGGCTTGTCATGGAGGAAGTGATAGGATATACGTTAATGTTTATGCAAACACTCTCTCTGAAGTGGATGGCATTTCTTCTGTACCTTCAGTTTTTGGAATAACGTGAGATTATGAATACAAACACCAACTTCATAGATCTAACAACAATAATAAAAACAATACCACATGTGTTATATTCTCTAATACTATTAAAAAAATTATATACAGTATTTATTTTACAGTGCATACAGAGATTCTTTAGATTTTTCCACTACAGTTGGTTCTCAGTTTCTGTCGGATCACAATATAGACACAGTTGGAGTCGGCAGTACTACACTGAACTCTGTCCTACCTACTAGTCAATATACTGGACACACTCTCTCCTCGCTGAAGCAATGGTTCAAATCTGGCTATGCTTACAGTAAATTCAAGATGACCTCTGATTATTATGCTCTTTACAGTCGTGGTATAAGGAAAAGTGGCGCACGTCCATTTCTGTTTATAAGGAACATTCCGGGTACATGTAATCCTCACTGTCAAAAGGTGAACTGCTTCAGTGAAGCAGGCACACCTAAAGCTAGTACCAATAGCAACCAGAAGGACTTCAGTTGGTGGACAACACTAATCACTGGGTATTTAGAACTAGCACTGAAAGCTGATCCAAGTATTGATACTGTCCACATATGGAATGAGCCAGACACTGTGAGAGATCATTATTGATATAATTAATACTCAACTCCTCTTCCTTTATCCCACAGACATTTTGGAAGGACAATAAGAATGGTTCCTATTATGCTGATCTTTATTTTTCATCAGCAAAAAGCATAAAATCAAATTGGCCCAATATCAAGATTGGTGGGCCAGTAAGTACATGCAATGAGTTGTGTCTGTATAATGTCATTTGGTATCCACCTTAGGTGAGCAGTGTTCCTAGTACTTCCATTAGCTCTGAAATGAGGTATAGTTGATATTGATTGTTGAATACAATACCTTTAAAAGAGGAACACATGTTCTCAGCTTGCAACACATGCAGTCCTTGTACATGTACATGACATGTTACTTACCAACACCTCCACCACCTCCTCTCTGTCCTTCATCTGTCCTTCCTCTTTTAGAGATAATGGCCTACTCTGGCATAAATATATCCAACCTTTGATTGATTCTGCTCTACCAAAAGAACTAATTGACTTTATTGATTTTCATGCTTTCAATGAAAATGCTCTCCCAGAGGTATAGATACAACATGATGCTTATATTCATGGTGCATGTATCAGTGCAGTTCTTTCATTGCTAATCTTCACTATTGCACTGTCTCATCATTATTAGACACTCCTCAATGCTATAGAGACCACAGTATCTTATGCTTTAGTGAAGTATGGGACATATCTCCCTGTCTCAATCACAGGCCATGCTATAGACTCTATCTATGCTTACAATGAGGAAGCAACAATGAAGGAGTACTATCTTAACAGGACTCTGCCTTTAATGATCAGTACCTTTGCTCTCCTTCGCTCGCCTGATAAAGTTATTCACAGGTTGCTGTTTGATTACAAGGTAACAACAGTAAGAATCAAAGAGAGGGATTGTGCCCTGTCTGTACTATCATGATACATGATCAGATTCATGGAAGAAACAGTACAGTAATACATGATGTAACTTTATCATGAATTTAGGGATCATTAAAGTGTAAAGGGTGTCAGTTTTATGGAGGGTCACCAGAGTCCAGTATGTATCAGTTACTAGGTATGTTAGTCAATGGATCACGGCTTCACCTTACTGTGGATGGTGGGCAGTACATGACCTCAAGCTGCAGTTGCTATAGTTCAAATGGTTTTCGTGGTCAGCCAGTGATTGGTGAAGCAGCTTTTGTACACACCAACATCACCTTTATGTTGCTAAATACTTGTGATTGTCCACTGACCATAAAAATAAGGTATATTATTATTATTATTATTATTATTATTATTATTATTATTGTTGTTGTTGTTGTTGTTGTTGTTGTTGTTGTTATTCTTTATTTTGCAGTTTGATAGGAACACCAAACTCAGCTATAAGTCATTCCTGGGCTGCAGTCCAGGATTACACTGGTATAAGGAGAGTGGCTCCACTGCCTTGGTCTTCCTCCAGTCAATCACTTTATATTGAACCTCACACTCTATTTGTCACTTCTTATCAATTCTCAACACGTTACTCAGCTCCTCTTCCTCCCTCTACCTCTCCACCTCCTCCATCTTTCTCTTCATTCTCTCATCTTCAAACCAGCCCCTTTGTATTCTTTAAAAGAAAGGTCCTGTACAAGAAACAAGGTCACAGCGGCAAGAGGTTTCCAGTTCAACTGGAGTACATACAGCAAGCCATCACTGCATACCCTAGGAAAGCTAGCTACATCATGATGTCCATACCATCGCCAGTTCCTTGCAATTATATGTTCAGCATTGACTACAAGGCAGACCATGCATTAGACTATCAGCCAGTAGACGTGAGACTAAAGCTAGGGTTTATCGGTCAGCCTGGATCTGTCAATTGGAGCTCAACTTGGAAGTGTAGCAGTAATTCTTACTATGGGAGCCGGAAATGGGTATGGAATCATTTAATTTAAACTTCATTTTTTATTTCTCTGTTCAGCTTCCAGTTGTATCACCAGGCCGGTATTATGAGGAATCTTTGGGCTGCCCACCAAAAGTCCGTTACAATGGAAGCATCAGACTTCATTTTAAAGCATTGAGTAAGAGGAATGGCTCCATTATTATTATCATTATTATTATTATCATCATTAGGTAACTGTGTATCAACTGGGAATACCAGCAGTAGCAGGTATAAAATGATCATGAAGTGATTCAAATAATTTTTAATCTTTTTTAGTTCAGTGGGTTATCTTGCATTTAGTTCAGTAGTCTACATATCTCGCCCCACACTTAACTAAAGAACAAAAATTTTGTATGGCGCAGCAAAAATAATTATTATTCATTATCATACTTCATAATAAATTAATATTAACAAACCAGTTAATAGTTACTTAATTAATAATAACTATTAATAATTAATATTATTCAAAATGGCGGCAGACTTACCTCCAGCTCTTAGACAGAGATTATTAAAGAAAGGGATCATAGATACACCTCCCTCTCCCTCCTCTTGTCCTAATGCAGTCAATCCTTACCATGAATGTACTGATTACTGTAGACAGAGGTATGGAGGGGGCGTGGCCTCCAAACCTACTGCTACTGCTCCAAAACTTCCAAAGGTTATTCTAATTAATGCCCTCCTTTATGTTTGTGAATCGTAGCAGAATGAAGCACCTGAAGCTGTGATGCTGTTACCGCAAGATTGGCTCCAAGTACGGGATGATAAAACGTTAGGACAATATTAATATTGGTATTAGTAAATTGGATCTTTTATGAATTGGGCCAAAAGTCCCTGTACTATAGTACATAGCCTTTTGTCAAATTTCACCAAAATATAAAAGGAGGGTATTTCTTCATTTTTTATTACATTTTCTGGTACATATACATGTACTTATGTTGTGTAGAAAGTTTGAGTTGATTCTGATCAAAATTGGATTTTTTACGATTTTTTAAAGTTGCTCCAAAATCGGACAAAAGTCCCTGTACTATAGTACATGGTCTCAGGCAAATTTTGCTAAAAATGTCAAGGTGAGAATTTTCCAATTTTATTACATTTTCTGATACATATACATGTACTTATGTTGTGTAGAAAGTTTGAGTTGATTCCGATCAAAATTGGATTTTTTATGATTTTTTAAAGTTGCTCCAAAATCGGACAAAAGTCCCTGTACTATAGTACATGGTCTCAGGCAAATTTTGCCAAAAATGTCATGGTGAGAATTTTCCAATTTTATTACATTTTCTGATACATATACATGTACTTATGTTGTGTAGAAAGTTTGAGTTGATTCCGATCAAAATTGGATTTTTTACGATTTTTTAAAGTTGCTCCAAAATCGGACAAAAGTCCCTGTACTATAGTACATGGTCTCGGGCAAATTTTGCCAAAAATGTCATGGTGAGAATTTTCCAATTTTATTACATTTTCTGATACATATACATGTACTTATGTTGTGTAGAAAGTTTGAGTTGATTCCGATCAAAATTGGATTTTTTATGATTTTTTAAAGTTGCTCCAAAATCGGACAAAAGTCCCTGTACTATAGTACATGGTCTCGGGCAAATTTTGCCAAAAATGTCATGGTGAGAATTTTCCAATTTTATTACATTTTCTGATACATATACATGTACTTATGTTGTGTAGAAAGTTTGAGTTGATTCCGATCAAAATTGGATTTTTTATGATTTTTTAAAGTTGCTCCAAAATCGGACAAAAGTCCCTGTACTATAGTACATGGTCTCAGGCAAATTTTGCCAAAAATGTCATGGTGAGAATTTTCCAATTTTATTACATTTTCTGATACATATACATGTACTTATGTTGTGTAGAAAGTTTGAGTTGATTCTGATCAAAATTGGATTTTTTACGATTTTAAAAAGTTTCTATAAAATTAGGTCAAAGTCCCTGTGCACAGACTTTGGCCAAATTTTGCCAAAAATGAAAAGAATTCTTTATTTTTATTAATTTTCTAATGGATGATCGTCAGTATATTTAACCCTTAATCAACCTCTTTTGTGTTATTTGTTGTCGTGCGTAGCTATTGTTCAAATCACAACCGATTACTTAATTAGGTCCACATTGTCTGCCTCTCCCTCTCTCTCTCCCTCTCTTAATTCATTATTACTACTCATACTAGTACTTGCAGTTGCTGCCTGTAGTATATTGTTCTTATTACATTAGCTGGTAAACCCCCTCTCTCCTCTTTGTCTTTATGTCAATAATGGCTCCTGCTTCCATATCCACTTTTGTCTGTCATGTTTCCTGAACTGTTCCTCTTAGTTAGTCTCAGGTCCTTGACCTTTCTTCAAACCCAAAGAGACCACAGCCTTCTCTATCACTACACAGCTGCTGCTACTCATCAAAGCTCCTTTACTAATAGAAGCCTTACAATCTCCACTACTCATGCTCACTTCTCTTGTCTAATTATGATAGCAATATTAAATATTATTTATTTATTTATTATTTTATTATTTTTCTTTCGTTAATTGTACCTGATGTCATGATGTGGTGCCTTTATGTTGTTTAAGAGCTTATTCCTTCAAGTGGTGAATGCTTGCACCTGTTCCTGGCTTCTTCCAGTAACTTGAGTCCCTCCTCTAGTAAACTGATGTGTAATGATATCTGAAGGTGTCATTTCTTTGATTTTATTTCATATTTATTTTTAGCTGCTTATACTTTATCTCTTTGAAGTAAATTTGCTATTAACTTTAGCCAAAATATTCTCATAATTCATTAAATTGCATTTATCTCTTCCCCTCCCTCCCTCTCTCCCTTCAATTAATCCAATTGTTTCATTAATTTGGTGTCAGGTTGTCTATATGTACATACCTTCACTAATTACTATAACCATTCATTCATTTATTTGTGTTAGTGTATCAATTACTATTTGTTGTTGTATTCAATTATCTTGTTTGATATTGTGTTCACTGCTTGTGTGACAGAATTCATTTCACCACTTCATGAATATGTAGTGACCAGTGTGTGTGTGTGTCTGGAGGTGAGTATCAGTAATGTAATACCTGAGTCCCTTGATATCTGCCCTCAGCTTCACCTCAAGCAGATATCTCAGTCCTCAGGTATTACATTACTTATATAGACACACCTCCAGAGGGGCTGGTCAATACATGTCCATGCTCATGCTTGAGGTGATATCTTATATTCCTCAGATATTTGATACCATTCATTAGTTACCAACGGTGACTCCTTATATGGTGTATTGTGTGCATTCCTGGTATATGATCACACTGTGTGAGTGGAGGCTGATTGTTACATTCCTAGTAGATGAGGTATTATTATTATTTAATCTCAAGCTTCTTTCCTTATTTCTTCCTTCTAAGTTAATGACTACATCTCTTAACAGACAGCACCTAGTGTACCAATTACATTCCTTACTGTATAAAATAACCTCCACATAAAGGACACAATTGTATAACAGAGAGTGTCCATTATATAGAGGTCGTAAGGTGTTGCTTAGCTTGAGACAGTTCGTTATTGGTAAAGGAGTTATTACAGTGACATTAAAGGGTAATCATTTGTAAACAGATTCTGTTTAAGGAATGTTAATGGAGACCAGCCTAGTTGTAACACATCCTTAGATAAACATACTTTCCCTTCATATATACACTGTACTATACACTGCTACATTGTTACATTGTGCGTGTGTGTGTGTGTGTGTGTGTACGTGTGTGTGTGTGACCTCCAGTCCTCGACCTGTTTACCTACTTGAGATGTGTCTTAGAGAGAGAGAGGGGGGAAGGAGCTGGTTCATGTATTTGTGCTGTCATTTTTGTAAGTAATGTTGCTGCTCTTGTTTGGCCTCTTGTTGTCTGCTCAACCATTTTGAATGCCAAAAATTTAATAAAAATGTTACATAACATGACAGCTGTCCTTAGAATTATGATGAAGAATTTGTTGATAGTTTATACAATCTTTGGTGTTAGGACTGATTAGGACATGCATTACACCATCTTGTACTATCAGTCATTACTGATCCTCCTCCCCCTTCTCAATAGGAATCACTTCTATTTCTGGAATAAGAAAACTAATGAAGTTTCCTGGTACCCACCAGCTAAAAGTAAAAGAAAGCAATAACATTATCATTAACTACTTGTATCTCAATCCAGCTACCTACCAGCCAAAGCAGACATTAGCAGAGGTATGTACTCCTTTACTCTTTATTGAATGTGTATATTGTTTTAAGAGTGTATGTGTGTAGTTTGAGCATTATACTTACAAACAAGCCATCATGTGTTATATCATTAAAGGTGTACTGATTCTGTTGGTACATGTGCCTATGCCACTAATGTATTACTTCATGTGTCTCTCTCTCTGTGTGTTTGTAACTAGCTCCTTTATTGTGTGTTCACATACACTCTAGGTCCTCATTATTTCATACTATTATTATGCATTTATTTAACATGTGGTTTTACGAGTGGTACCTGTGTTCATTAAGAGTTGCTGCCATTCACTATCTGTACTTCCTCCATTATTAATCACTTGTTTGTGTGTTTGTAATATTTAAATATGAACCAGCAGCTGTGGGTACGTACACGTGTGTTGATGGCACCTGTACATGTTGCCACTCTTACATGTAATCACATCAAATGGTGACACACACTGATCTTGTGTGGTCTTCATGCTGCAGGAGCAAAGGAAAAGGCTTTCAAGGAAGTCAGGGCCTTCATCTTTTAAGAAAAAGAAAAAGAAATTTAGTTAGTTCAGTTGTAGTATAACTTTAAAGTGTTTGTTTATATATACAGCTGAAGATACTGATCTAGACCCAATGGATCCAGCTGCTTATTCTGATGCTCCAAGGTAATTCAAAAATAGAATATAACCTCTCTTTATCAGTGTAACCTGTCTTTAAGGGGAACATGGCAGTCTGGTCTGGAAGATAAAGGAGAAGCTAAGACTGGTGTGGACACAACCGCTAATGGACCCCTCTTTCAAATGAGGCCTTACCCCAGCCCTGGGGCCATCCTTAAAATGAATAAAGATATTAAATCATGATTCATGCACTTGCACTTTTATTAATAAAAACTTAACATCAACTGTCTCTTCATTTACATAAGAGACACGTGAATACATTGTAGCCATTTTGTGGTAAAAATACCAAATGTGACGTGAGAGCACCTTTAGATCTGTGTGTGCCAGACAAATTGTCTTCTAACGGAACATGACTCCATGTCATACCTGTCAGTCGTGTATTAGTTGCTGTGAGAGTGGAATGAGAGACAGAGTGTATGTTCTAGTGAGTGATGCTCTTATGAATGTCCTTCTTGTATTTCCTGTAACCTCTACTCCCTGGTATGATTGGAATTTGTTTATAGTTTAAGAGAGGGTTGAGTGTGTCAGCAATTTGTTGCTAAATTTATTTATTGTATAATTATTATTTTATAATTAAACAGGTTAAATGCCAAATTAACATGTCAATATTGTATAGATATTATACAGGTCATAATGAGTTGCACATACAGTGATACATACAAATGAACATAAATTAGTACAAAAAATGAATACATGTGTATTACAGTCTGTTAAAAAGAGATTGAAATGAAAATGGTGATTATAAAATAGTTAAACTGAATTGACGACCTCGTGCACTATGTAAGTCTCTCTTGGAGGAGTCTTTCTCCTGAAGTACTGATACCGGAAGTCATTGTTCTGTCCGTACTTGTACGATAAGAAACACCCAAAGAGAGCGAAAGCAACCACGACTAGTGCAGTACAGAAGGAAGAGATGGAGGCAATGAGCACAATGGTGCTGATCGAAGTGGACTGTGATGAAGTATGGTACTCTATGAAAGGAGGTGCAGTGGGTTCTCCTGTTGGAGTGGCTGTAGCTATGACAGATACCATAGAAGAGCTCATCAGTGGATGAACATGAAGAATGTTGACGCTGGGCTTAAGGTACACTTGATCCTGATCCACTTTATCTGTCTTATCCACTTTCAGGAATCCTACTAGAGACGAGATGTCGTTGTCATGGCTACGCTGTTTGTACAAGATGACTGTGCGATTTTTTCCACTTGAGAAGGTAACCATTTCAACATGAGGGGGAGCAGCGGTATCTGTAATGGAAATGAAGTAATAATGATAGCTTGAAATCACAGAGATACATTTAATTAACAGTTTTGAAATGCTTCTGAGATTATTCTTAATTACCTGTTGATTCCACAATCTCCAAGCTCAGTGTTATATTTGCTGTTTCATCATCAGAGGGAAAGCTTCCATTCATTATTTCAACTACAAACATTTTCTCGTCATCTTCATAAAGAGCCTGCCCTCCGTCTTGTGGTGAGTAAAATCCAATTTGTATACCTGGAAGGATTTGGCAATTAAAGTAGTGATATCATAGCCAGCCTCTTTGTTGTGTTCTAGTGTTTGTTGGTACACAGTCCAACGTGTTAACAACCAATACATTCAGTATATGGCACCCACATACAAGTATTGTGTAATGCTGGCTGGTGTCCAATTGTGTGACTAGTTGTATATGTGCATGTGAATTTGTTTGTGTGGCTTTCATGTATTGAAACATGACATGTCTGTACTAGTCTGTGCATGACACAGTGTAATGTTATATGGTGTCAAGGTATGTGTGTGGAGACTTACTGTCATCATCAATGATATCTACTGTTGCTTCACTGGAAGGAGAGTATATGTTGTGAGGTTCTATGACCAGTTTGAATGTCTCTCTCTCTTCCACACAATCATCATCTATCATGTACACTTTGACTGTCTTGTGTTTCTCTCCAACTTCAAATATCAAGTCTTGTTTGAGTTGGACATAATCTTTAGAAGAATCTGGAGAGGGAGAGAGAGAGAGAGAGAGAGAGAGGTAATGATAACAACATAAGAACAAGTGTGTTCCTGTTAGACACATTGTCTGCTAACATGACACATAATGGTATTTTTCTCAAGTTGTTTGTGCAGTATTTGTTTGTACATTCTTTGATTAGAATTCCTTTTAACACTTACGTGCTGTTCCAGACAATGCTATTACTGTAACTCCAGCAGGAGAGACAACATCATCCATTCTTGTAACTTGAACTAGCACGTATTCATCATTCTCCCTCACCTGGTAGCTGCTCTTTGAAAACAGAACCTTTACAACTAGAGAACAGACAGACAGACAGTGAATCATTAATTGCATTGTTGTGGCAGTGGTTGTTTATACAATGATAATGATTGTAAGTGATACTAGTAATGGCAAGTGACAAGTAAATAGAACAGAACAATGCTTACTTGAGTTGAGAGGTTGCAAGGCAAACCCAGCGTTGTAGGCGTAACCCTTTCTCCCTGTGAATCCACAGACTGAGAGAGCCATGTGTCCTCCTGGTTTAATGTGAGTTAGAGTGTGGACTGTGTCTGCTTCTAATGACTTCTTGCAAGTATAGCCAATCACTGTCTCTGAGTCATAGGAATACACTAGACTCCATTCGCACATTATAACCTCCCCATCTAGTCTGATTAGATTATGATGGAAGCAGTCAGAAGGTACAATAATGTTCATGTATTGATCATTGATTGAACTGTCTCCAGAGAAACTCTTAAATGATATCTCATGAACATATTGTTCTTTTGGAGGTACGATAGTTAGGGTAGGGTCCCCCACTCCGTCTGTGTCCTGTCCTAAGCTGAACTGAGCTACCATTATTGGTTTATCAGCTTTGACGTGACAGGACCTGTCACTAGGTGACCAAAACTCCATGACTTCACGATCTGATAAAACAAAAGGACTACCCACAGTGTCGTTGCAGTTATGATTGATAGTTGTATCATTCTGAGAAGCTATTACTTTGTAGATGTGTCCAGATATACGCCCAGAGAGTGGAAGGAGAATGAAGTCCTTTCCCCATGTTACTGTAGGCGGTATTTGAGCCAATAACTGGTCACAGCCTCCTTCTGACTCAGGCATTCGTCCACACTCGTGTCCACTCACCACTGTTAAAGGTTTGTTTGAGATTATTTCTGTTCCGGTGAAATTTCCCTTAAGAACTTTTAGAAGTAACGTTTGTCCTTTGTGTAAAACCACTTGATGATTCTGTCCTTCAGCGACAACTGTTATGTTTGAGTTGCTTAGTTGAAGATCTTGAGGCATTTCTACGGTAACGGATGGTTTGATGTTAACGATAGTCTCCTCCTCACAACCTACCAGCAGTATGAGTCCATGAAACTTGAATGTACTACCAGTACTAACAGCAATGTATCTATACTGGTACAGCTCAGGGAGTGAGCTGTATGGCAGTACACGGAATGCACCAATCGACTCAGTACTTGTAGTGAGTCTGTTGTAGGCTGTTACTTCAACCTCGCCTGAGGCTTCAACTATTATTCCTTTATTTCTGTCCTGGGAGTAAGAGTTCTTCACTATGAGGCTTTCTGGAATGCTAAGACTGTAGCTGTGGCTAGCACTGACAGTGCCTGAGTATTGGAGACCGCCACCCAGCGTTACATTGACCCGGAGAGTCTCCTTGCTGACTGTGGTGATGATGATTTTAGAATAAGAGGCTTGATCTCTTACGTTTTGTGGTATCCCAAAGACAAAGGTCCTAGCTCCATTAGCCTCGCTGGCTACAAATATAAACAAAATTTTAAAACAATTATAAAAACATAAAGGACCTACTTGAAAGAAGAGCAGTCACTGAAAGAAGGATCAGCATAATCGAGAGATTAAGAGACATGGCGACTTCAGAGAAGGAATGAGCAACGACCTTGGGCAGATCCTGAATTAATCGGAACAAGAGTGACGGAATGTGGAGACTGGTCTGGTTTATATAGGCTCCATCCTATTATACGGAACTGGTCTCACTACAATAGTACGGCTTGTCATAATTGTGTGGTTGCCAGAGGACATCACCACAGATTGTAACTGTTAGCAGGTTTCTGGGTTTGCACACAAATTAGAGCTAAAGCAATTAAGAATTTTAGTACATGGAGCAGCTTGTGTGGCCAGGGGCTTAATGTATACTCAATGTAACAATGAAGAGATATGCCATTTTGACTTTGGTATCCGAATGTTTAGACTTTATTACGAAATAAAAGACAAAATCAACAATAAATAAAATGGAAGTCATGATGTATTAACTATGTATATGTGAAGAAAAAGAGAAAGATTAGAATATTATTAATATTCATTGTCATCATTAATTGCTAGAGTTGCTGTCTTCCTTTCTCCGAGTCGATTCATGAGTTCATAAGACTCAGGATCATTAGTAGCTAGGGACATGGCATCATCTTGAAAATAAAGCTTGTTCAATCCTCCACCCAAAGTCCACTTCCTCCTAGTTTGGATGCTAACGATACAACCAACAGTTCCAAAGGCAGCAGCTAGCAGAGTAATGAGTAGTAAGATTCCAGCAGTTGACGTAGATATCACTAATGACTGACGTGTGAATTCTCCTATGATGAAGTCACAGCTTCTACTGCCCATTCCTCCATCATCTGTTGTTATGTTGTTTAGTGATCCTGTTATCACAGTGAGTCCAAGGCTAGCTCTGATATGTGAAGGAGCTGATAAAAAGTAAGTATCTACTGTCAGAATACAATTGGACATATCGTCACTGCAGATATCAACCA
>NW_003546353.1:25879-105153 GCF_000090795.2 Amphimedon queenslandica | reverse complement strand
ACGTAGCATAAGTACATTAATAAATGTGTGAGTTCTGTAGAAAGTCTGAGCTGACTCTAACCACAAAATTTTGAGTAATTATTACTCAATGAGTAAACCTAATGAAGTGTAATTGGAGAGCAGCTGGGATGGCTACTTCACACTATAACAATATTCATAGAGACTCACCCTCTGTCCCTCCTGATACACTGATCACTGCTTGAGTCTCAGTGTTCAAATCAAGCGTCCTGTTGATTCCAATCAATACTGATTCATCACCTTCTGATACAGTATAGCTAGACTTGGCAAAGGTTAGAATACTTGCTGAAACTATAGGAATGTAATATTGGATGCATTTATAATTAGAATGTGTACAATATAATTACAATGTGTGTGTACACACACACTCTTATGGTCGCACTCTCATGGCTGCTGCTTACTTGATCTACTCCAGTTTGGCGTGTAAGAAAAGAGACAAGAATTCCCATCATCATTTGTATTGTATACAAGAGCCCCTGAACTGTTAATAACCACAAGGCCAGTGTAATTTGATAACTCGGTATCAATGGTGAGGGATACTGCACTATTGTTACTTGAAACTTTAATAGCATTTCTAGTGATACCAACCAATGGATCAATATTAGCATTACTATTACTGGCGTTGAAGTTGTGTAGTAGGAGTGTGATGTAAGTCTTTGTGGTACATGAGAATGATGTAAATCTTAACTCAGTAGTTTGGAAGGCTAATATTGGTGGTACTAATGACATTAGAGGATGGCTTCCATTAGTAATTAGACCAACCAGTAAGGCTGAGCTTGAGTCCAGCGTACAGAAGACACCAAAAGGACCAGAGGTATAGCGCAAGGACCCAGGAGGTATTGTGAACTGTTCAATGGAGCCGTTAGTGCATGAGAGGGTAATCAGTGCATCTTGGTTCTCTTCACTGTTTAGTATCACATGAGTCTGTGAGTCATTAGTTCCCAATGGTGATAGTATGAATTGGGTCCCCCAGTCGATGGTAGGTGGTATTTGCTCTGCAATGTAACTGCAGGTAGGCGAACCAAATGATGCACACTCATGTCCCGTTATAACTGTCAGTGGTTTCGTTGATATGATTTGTGTTAGCGTCAAATCAAGAGGTGATTGTATCAATAGCGTTTGATACTCATGCAGTACCCCAGTATAACTTGAGCCAGACTCAACAAGAGCCAGATCACTCTCACTTTGCAAGTCAGTGGATATGTTAATGCTCTGTGTTGGTTTTATGGTGACAGATGTCTCACTCTCCCTGCCAAGTAGTAATATTTGACTGTAGTACAAGGCACTGCTCACTGTCTCACTCCTACTGGCTCCTGGAGTGAGAGCATAGTAGACATAATTGCCTAATTGGTTGTGGCTGGTTTCTTCATGCATTTGATAGGCATCAGAACTATTACCATTTTGACTCAATACCACCACTGATATAGCAGCACTGGATTGAATTTTAACACCTTTATTACGCTGAGAGTAACTGCTATTGAGGACTGATATATCATAAGGTAGTACCAGCTCCATACTTTGATGATTGTCTAAGCTGAAGGATGAAATGGTTGTACTGATGTTCCTAATTGTGACTGAAGTGGCCCCATCACTTCCAGTTATGAGTAAAGTTGTGGTAGGTGAGTCTCCATTGTTCTTGAGCCCACCCACGTAATATTCTTGGACACCTGCATGGTTTCTTTATAATTTATGATAAGAAAATTTTCTTACCTAAACATATTTGGACTAAAAATAGCGTTAAAAATAGCTTCAGCATGATAATAAACAAACAGCAAATATACAAAATTCAGCAAGAAAGGGCGGGACAGCATAGCAATGAATACAATCACATGGCCCACACATAGACCCATGTGTAGGTAGTGACGGTAGTGTTAGCAAGCAGTGGTGCCTCCAGCCTCTCGGGCCTGCTGGTTGGAGGAGGGAAGTCACTGGGGCAGCCTAATTGCCCATCTCTGCTCTCACCGCATCGCCAGGATAGCTTGAGGGATTTACTGAACAGCAAAGGATCATTCTCAAAGAACTTGTAAGCTGACATTTGACCTTTTCCTTCTTTGACAGTGCAGCCTGAGTTATCAAGGTGGTACAAACCTCTGTCAAAATAGTAAGCAGAGAGAAAGAAGTCTTCAGTACCAGAGGAAAGGAACATTGTAGTGTTGGAGCCATCAATGATTACCCTCATGCAGGCTTCAAGGTAGTTAAAATCAGTGCTGTTTGCAGACAGGGTCACTTGAAACACAGCACCTGCAGTGGTATCAACCTCAGCAAGAGTTATGAAATCCAACGGTTTAAGAGATATGCCGACATTTTTATAGAGTTTGAGTTTCGTTGTTTTTGGTAGAAGAAGGTCTCCAAGGATAAGAGGATAGTTCTCAACCCCACGAATGATATACCAGAAGGTCCCACCATTGGGATGGGTTGCAGTAACTTTAAAAGAATTAGCAAAAGGTATCCGGTAGGTATTGTATATACCACCATCAGCAGCATGAGCTATTCTGTTAGTACCCCATGGGATGTTACCCACTTCAGTGGCTTCTGTGCCTCCAACCCCGTGAGCTAGTAACAGCATAAAATCAATGCTGGCTGTAGTCTCCCCATCAATGTATATCCTTATTCTAGCGTCCTCGTTCATTACACCTTTACCTATAACGACAGTTAGTAATAAACATCCTTCTCTGTGTTCAGTGTGTACCTGTGAACCATTGTTCTGTAATGACTCCTGCCTGGCCAGTGCTGTGTTCATACAGTGTCTTCTCAGTATTGGCAGCTAGGTGACCTCCTTTGATTGCAGAAGAGAAGGACTTCATATCAGGAGTAACTGGAACTGCAGAGAATACTCCTCCAACAAGAAGAAACAACATCAAGAGCTGAAACTCCATTTTGGGTGGGGCTGGCTTTTGGATTTTGTGGCATGATTATGCATGTGCATATGTGCATGTGCAACCATAATCACGTGAGATCATTACCATAGCAACAGCAATCAAATCTCATTTTGAAAAGGTAAACATGGCGTCTTTATTATTATTATTATTCTTGTATTCCCCTTTAGATACATATCATGGAAGAGAGGTACTCATTCATTACGGACTGGTATGATTCCTATGCTTCAATAAACCGCCAGTATCAGTTGGTGTTCTTTCCTTCAGACTCCACTTGTGAAATGATCGACATCAAACAAAAAAGACTCTTCCTGAGACGCTCTCCTTCTCCAGTCAAACTAGACGAGATATTTCTCGGGGCTGTCCTTAACATTCTCTCACGTCAACTCAAAGTGGTTGATTTTGCTGACGATTTCACTCGCTCTAGACTTGAAACTCGTAAACAGATCACGCTAGCACTGATCAAACCTGATTCAGCCATTGCTCATATTGGGGAGATTCTTAATGCTATCATATCTGAAGGATTGACTATAGCTAAGATGCGTATGCTTCGTCTAACACTTAAAGAAGCCGAGAGGTTCTACAGAATGTCTTCCAGTCAGATTCTCTTTAATGATGACATACAGTACATATCCAGTGGCCCACTAGTTGCTATAGAACTAGTAGGAGAGAATGCTATACAGCGTTGGGCTGATATTCTTGGTCCCAGCGACCCTGCTGAAGCAAGGCAGGTATCTCCATCATCTCTTCGAGCTCGTTTTGGTACTGACCAAACTCATAACGTGGGACATGGGTCGATTGGTTCAGAGGTCGCTGGTCGTGAGGTTGAGTTCTTCTTTAAAGAGGGTAGAGGGGAGATATTGGGCAGTCCTACTGCTGAAGGATGCACATTGTGTATAATTAAACCTGATGCTCTGAAAGCTGGCCTCTCTGCTAAAATAATACAAGACATACTATCGGAAGGTCTTGAGATTACAGGCCTGGGTCTTTATAACGTAGAGAAAGCGAATGCTGAGGAGTTCTACGAGGTATACAAAGGAGTCCTTCATGAGTATCCTGACATGGTGTCCTTGCTAACCTCAGGCCCCTCCATAGCAATAGCTCTATCAGGGAGGAATGCTCAGGCTCAGTTTAGACAACTCTGTGGGCCTCCTGATCCTGAGATTGCTAGACACTTACGACCGCACACTTTGAGAGCTAAATATGGTAAGAACAAACTGGAGAATGGAGTTCACTGTACTGACCTACCTGAAGACGGACCACTGGAGGTAGAGTATTTCTTTAAAATACTTGATAATGGAAACAATTAAAAGACTATTTACTTAATGTACATGTACATGGACACACATCACGTGTAAGTTTATAAATAATGATTACTTTACTAAAGACATCATGCTACACTTTCAGTTCCTGTTCTTCATTCACTTAACATTAAGAGTATATTTCTTATTGTAAGAAATACACTAAACAATGATTAATAATAATTATCATTATTAAAAAGGAACGTACATTATTGTATATTATAAATGCACAGCACTGTAATGTGTATGTACATGCATTATCAAGCAGTTATTATTATTATTTATAAAAGTCAAAAACCATTAACATGGTACTGTACATTGGGTTCCATTATAACAATAATGAGGATCTGAAACAGAAGGAGACACAGCAACTTGAAAGAAGTAGAGATTAGCCACAATACAGAGTAGGACAGTCATGATGGCATTAAAGTAGCTCATCCAACGAAATTTAGGCTCCAATTCACCTCTTCTATACCATATCACCTAGCAATGGATGAATGTAACTGACAGTTCAACTTGAAGTGTTGTTATGTGTCAAATGCTCATTCAAATGTGAGGTCACAATGTTTTCATGCAACCATTATATTAGTGTACAGTGTGTGTCCCTACCACTAGGACTTGAGGTATTAATAGTAATAGTATCACAGCAGCAAACACAATGTCCATTGGATAGACACAGAATGTATCCTTCTGGTGTATTAAACCACATTTGTTCTTCTTGATCCTTCCGCTGACAATAGATAGTATAACAGTTATCTATAAAGAGGGACAGGTAGTATCACGTAATAAAGGAGATACTAAGCTTACAGTAACCATAACTGCCGTAACCCCAGCTATCACAATATTAATAATCTTATCCTGTGGGAAATGAGTTCATTAAACATTGTACAGACTCCATACTCACTCTTTTCCTCGTTTCACCAAACAACGGCTGCTGGGAGAAGTTATCCTTCTCACTACTCCCGTACTTGGTGGCCAGCGCCATTTTGCACTTGTGGGTGTGGTCAGTAAATAAAGAGGTGTGTTTTTATCCAAAAATCACACCCATAAATTCAAAATGGCGGCTTTTAGGCTACCACAGAAATGTCTCCCATTTCTTTTCACTAGGTCTCAAGGTCCTTTGGTGAGTGTAGTGCAACCTTTATTAACCTCTTTATTTCTTATTCAGCAGCTCCAGGCTCGCTCTCTCAATCTACACGAGTACCAGAGCAAAGACCTCATGTTGAACTACGGTGTTACGATTCAAAAATTCCAAACAGCAGACACTCCTGAAAGGGCTGGGGCTGCCGCTAAGGAACTAGGTTTGTTTTAATATTTATTAATAGGTGTGGCTTATAAATACATGTACATGTACGTTTGTAGGTGTGCCCGAAGTTGTATTGAAAGCTCAGATACTAGCGGGAGGGCGGGGCAAGGGGCGGTTTTCCAGTGGACTTGTGGGCGGAGTCAAAGTAACGAGAGACCTTGAGTCAATAGAAGGTCTGGCAAGGGACATGATTAACCACAGACTCGTCACTAAACAAACTAACAGCAATGGCGTGGAGGTCAAGAAAGTATGTCGTCATCATTTTGTTGATTTTTGTTCTGTCGTATCACAAAATTCTCTAATTTCATTCCCAATTGGCATAACAATGAAAATGTTTAATGTTGGATTTGTGAAAATTTAAGCTACAGCACATGAACCTGGAGATGTACTGATGTATCAATGAACTGGTACTAGTCTTTTAATTGTAGCAATATTGTCTATTAATAATGCATCCATTAATGATCTCACTCATGTGTCAATTATTATTTTAAAAAGATATTTCCCTAATTACTGCATTTCTCTAATTGCTGCTCGTCCTAAAAAGATATTAGCTTATAATCACTGGCATATGCTCTGAGCCTTTACATGTGTGTTACCATGGTAACCTTAGCAGGAGACTCCATGGTGCAGTGGCTAATAAGATTATCTAGTATTTTATGTTCTGGCTTGGCTACTCATTTCTTGTGGCCTTTATAAAGAGTACAGGAAGACTTTAAGATGGTTGTCTCTCTCTCTCACTCTCACCTGACAGTATTTCAATGGCCTCTCTCACTAGAGGGCCATCTGCTCTTGAAGCCATGTTGAGTGTCACGGCATGTCGTATTGATGCCACCTGGTCCTTTAGTTTTAACATCTTAGTAATCTAATATCATTGAATTGTAATAATGTAATATCTAACTGATGTGAACTTTATACCTGATGGACACTTAAAAACCTTTCATCTTTTTTCACTTCTCGCCCCCTCTCTCTCTCCCTCTCTCTCTTTCTGCTCTCCCTCTCTCTCTCCCTCTTTCTGCTCCCTCTCTCTCTCTCCCTCTTTCTGCCCTTTCTCCCTTTCTCTCCCCTCCCTCCCTCCCTCCCTCTCTCCCTCTCTCTCTCTTCAGGTGATGGTAGCTGAAGCACTGGACATAGCAAGAGAGACCTACCTGGCCATACTAATGGATCCAGCAACTCAGGGACCAGTTCTTGTGGGGAGTCCTGATGGGGGGGTGGATATTGAAGAAATTGCTGAGAAGAATCCTGAAAGAATATTTAAAGTGAGACACTTTCAACTAGTGAATGTAATCTTTTATTGTGTTGCATTCTTTCTATCAGATTCCTGTTGATATTATGAAAGGTATTACAATGGATCAAGCTCTTTTAATGGCAAAGAATCTTGAGTTTAAGGACGGGCTCAGAGACACAGCTGCTACTCAAATAATGAAACTCTATGACCTGTTCTGTGGTGTGGATGCTACTCAAGTTGAGATTAATCCTTTTGGAGAAACCCCAGATGGACGAGGTACCTCAGTTACACCATTGGGCCCACAGTACCTGTCCTTAATACATGTACAGTGTAGCCTCTTTATTAAGGACACCATTGGGCCCACACTACCTGTCCTTAATACATGTACAGTGTAGCCTCTTTATTAAGGACACCATTGGGCCCACACTACCTGTCCTTAATACAGAGGTGTCCTCATTATAAAGGTCCCATTCCTGGTCTCCTTAGTTCGTTCCATGAATGAGTGATTATAAAGTAATTATAGTACTGGACCACAGCTGCTACAACAGTTAATTATATTTATTTTATTATTATTATTATACATGTACATGTACATATCTACGCTAGCAGCTGCACTTTTGTGTATTTCTGGTTAGTAATAATTGATGAATGAGCCTGTGGGTTAGTATTCTCACTCAGAAGTCTCTTGCTGTGTCTGTATGTTTAATTAACTTTTATTTGTTCTATTATTGCATTAAGCACCTCTTATGAGATCAGAGAGAGAGAGAGAGAGACGGAGGGAGAGAGAGAATGCCTTACTCGATGACTCAATGTGGTGGGTTTGGTTCTATCATGTAACTGTCTTTTCTTGCTAAATATTGTCACTTTTACACTATCAAGCTCTGATTGCAATAAAATGTTTATTATTATTATTATTATTATTATTATTATATTTATTTATTCCAGTCGTCTGTTTTGATGCTAAAGTCAATTTTGACGACACCGCTAAGTATCGGCAGAAAGAAATATTTTCCCGCGAGGACACAAGTGAAAAGGATGAGAGAGAAGTAGAGGCCACTCTACACAACCTCAACTACATTGGAATGAATGGGAACATTGGCTGCTTAGGTAATTAATGATTGGGTGTGGTTAATATTTATTAATTGATGGGTGTGGTTTAGTTAATGGAGCTGGGTTGGCTATGGCCACCATGGACATTATAAAGCTTCATAAAGGGGAACCAGCAAACTTCCTTGACGTGGGAGGGGCAGTCAATGAATCTCAAGTACTTTCGGCTTTTAAATTATTGACAGCTGATCCTCAGGTAACAACAACATAATGTCTAACAATGTAATGTACCAATGTTGAGTGCATAGTTTAAGCCATCGACTACAGCCCATGGTTTTTCCCAAAAAATGGCCCCTAAATCATCCCAAATTTTGATTACATTTTCCGATACATATTGATGTCCTTATGCTGTGTAGAAAGTTTGAACTGATTCTGACTTCAATTTTTCGAGTTACAGCCATTTTTAAAAAATTCCAAAATTTTGAAAAATACCCAAGGCTATAGTCCATGGTTTTTTCTAAAAAATGGCTCCGAAATCACCCCAAATTTTTATTACATTTTCTGATACATATTGATGTCCTTATGCTGTGTAGCAAGTTTGAACTGATTCCGACTTCAATTTTTCGAGTTACGGCCATTTTTAAAAAATGCCAAAAATTTTGAAAAATACCCAAGGCTATAGTCCATGGTTTTTCCCAAAAAATGGCTCCGAAATCACCCCAAATTTTTATTACATTTTCTGATACATATTGATGTCCTTATGCTGTGTAGCAAGTTTAAACTGATTCCGACTTCAATTTTTCGAGTTACAGCCATTTTTAAAAAATGCCAAAATTTTGAAAAATACCCAAGGCTATAGTCCATGGTTTTTCCCAAAAAATGGCTCCGAAATCACCCCAAATTTTTATTACATTTTCTGATACATATTGATGTCCTTATGCTGTGTACAATGTAGCAAGTTTGAACTGATTCCGACTTCAATTTTTCGAGTTACGGCCATTTTTTTAAATGCCAAAATTTAAAAAAATACCCAGGGCTATAGGCCCAATATGACCTCAATTTTTAATTACATTTTCTGATCAAAGTTGTGTTTAATGACTATATTGTTAGGTGAGAGCAATACTAGTCAATGTGTTTGGTGGTATAGTGAGTTGTGCCACAATAGCTAGTGGTATAATTGCTGCATGTAAAGAAATGGAACTACATATACCTCTCATTGTGAGGCTGGAAGGTTAGCGTCATTTATTTATTTATTTGTTTGTTTATTAATTTTTAGGTTCTAATGTAGATAAAGCTCGTTCATTACTCGAAGACAGTGATCTGCCAATTATTCCTGCTAAAGATTTGAGCGACGCTGCAGCAAAAGCCGTAGCAAGTTTAACTTAAAAATAATAAAGAGAATGAAATCACAATTCAAATTATTAATAGTGTTTAATAGTAGCAAATTAATAATAATAATAATAATAATAATAATAATAATAATAATAATAATTAGTGTTATCCTTCAGTTGTTATTGGATTCACTGCCGATACCTTTCCTTCACAATCTCTGGACATTAATTTTTGTCTCCTTAAAATTACGACCATCACAACTGCCATTAGTGCAACAATACTAATGATGAACAGTACAGCAGTAATCACTGATAGTACAATAAAGTACAGTAACTGTTGATCAGGAGGCCTTTGTGCTGCTCCTTCAGTTAGTATGAGAAGAGAAGAGGAAGGTAATGACCCAGTGGAAGATACAGGAGAAGTAGTTACCGAAGTGATAGGAGATACATGAGATGAATAATAACCAGATGAAGAGAACTGAAATGAAGAAGACTTGTACTGAGAATTAGTTGATTGTATTGCTGATATTGATGACAGTGTAGGTGCTATCACACTTTTCACTGATGGGATTTCAATCTCAAACCTCAAGACACTCGGAGAAGCAATAAAAGATCCTTTACTGTCTGTAGTTAGAGCTACTGTAACATTATACCTATCACCTTCAATTGGACTTTGAAGAGCATTAATGATCGTTTGAATGTTAAATTTAACTTGAAGGATAGAAGAAGTATTAGACTGATTAACTACTGGATAGATCTGGTAATAAATTCTGCCTAAAAATTAGAGTCAAATCTATTGTCTTTAGTTCAACAACTTACCATTACTCATTTCTTGTACAGTGACATTAAGAGCTAGTCCAATCGTTAGTTTAAACAGTTCATCATGATCCCCTCCTATACTTACCTGCAGATACTGCCAATCTTCCTCTTCTTTCTGTTCAATTTCATTTACAAAATGCACCTTTGGACCTAGTATTAAATATAAAGGATTATTTTATACTTGAAAGTTTTTAAGAATATTTAACCTGTTGCATGAAGTTGTTTAAATTGCACTGAAGCAGTATATCCATAACCTCTCTCAGGGTCGCACTGGTACCCATAAAGGAATACAGTACCAGAGCCTCTTGTAAATGATACGCTATGGAGCCCAGAGGATCCTTCAAAATGATAGCTATAGCCAGAGATAGTTCCAGTCAAACTATGTATTGGTATCCATTTTGTTTCTAGTAAAGGTACCCCATCATACAGTACAAGGGAAGGATTTGTTGTTAATATTCCAATAAAGTTCTTTGAGAATTGATCTGTTGAGTGAATTCTAAAACTAAAATGTTCTACGTATTGTTCAGTTGGTTGGACTGTAACCAAGAATGGATCACCTGATGTACACTCTTCAATGCCAGAGCTAGTAGCTATTTGAACGACTAGTATTGGTACATTTGATGCCAAGTAGCAAGAGGTAGTTGAGTTCACATGGATCATTGCATAGTCTCCAGCATAAGGAAGGTATATACGCCCAGCTTCATTACAATTGTGACTTATAACAGATCCGTTTCTAGATGTCACTATCTTATAATACTGACCATTCTCTTTACCCAGAAAAGGTGATAGGAAAAACTCCTTTCCCCACGTCATTGCAGGAGGTATTTGCTGCACAAAATGATCACAGTATTTCCTATCTGTGGGTATATTGGCACACTCATGACCACTAATGACTGTCAGGGGACCTGATGATGCAATATGACTACCAGTGATGTCACTGTTTGGTGCCCCAATGTAAAGAGAATCGCCAGAATCAAGTACCAAATCATGCGATCCACCCTCCTCTACCCAGACGTATACATCAGATCCCAATTCCTCTGGTAAACTCATTCCCACTGCTGGTGTTATGGTGATGCTGGTATTGGAACGACAGCTGATGATGAGGGCCTCGCTCCACAACTGATGGTGTTCATGCAATGGAGTTTGTACTGACACCAAGTAATACTCATACTTGATAGGTACTGGGTATGAATCAACACAGGGTAGACCCATGTACTCGCCTACACTTCCATTTTGCCAGTTATATGCAAGAACAGAAATATACTGACTAGAATTGACAGTTGATATCTTGATACTCTGACGATAACCTGAGTTGGAGCTCGTCATTAAACTTAGAGGGAGATCTTTCACCTCAAAATAAGACTCACAGCTGAAAACTTCACTAATACTAGTGACACTAGGCTCATAGTAGAGTATGGTAATATTAACTAGTCCGTGGGTACAGTTAGATGTGATATAGAAACCTAACTTAGTGTCGCTGAGTCCTCTGTAGTTCCTTAGGAAACCCAACTGGAAATTAGTACCAAAATTAGTGGGGGCAGTACCTGCAGCAAATACAAATATATAATTTATTTTATAGCATAAAGATGGTATCATACTTGCTGATCCTGCAACAATTAGGAATGAATAAAGCAGAAAAACTACTAGCAACATTGTAACAGCAGTTTGAAGAGAGCAGGAGAGAGTCACTCTGTGTGTGTGTGGTGAGTACTAGCCAGTGTGTCTGGAGCGAGTCAGGCTGGTGGTGCCTTTGTTATGTCTTGAGGTGAGATGCCCCATGGCCAAGGCCCAAGAATCCTTAGAAATAAAAAAATATAGAAACTGGCAGGAAATTAGTAAACAGGAAGTGAATGAAACCGGATGTGACGAAACAGGAAGTGATAGTAAACAACGGTGACGTCATAAATAAAATGGAGCCCAGAGCTGCAGTTGTGCCTTCAGCTCCTCCTGAAGCTTTGAAACCATCAGGAGCCTTGAGCCTAACGCCAGAGAAGAGAAGGAAACCATTCACTGAACATAACCACTCGGGACAGTCTGAGCTCAACCCAACAAGATATAAAAAAGCAACACAAGTCAGTATATATAATATTTATACCATCCATTTATTATTATGCATTTATTCCTGGACCTGCACTGCAGGTGTTAAATATACCACATCATGTTAAAAGATACAAAGAATTGCAACAGGTAGAACTGTCTGAAACTAGTTTTGAAGAACTAGTGACAGTAGGTTCTAAGTCAAAACACAAGAAAACAACAACTGACAAAACACCAGAGCCATCATTATACTCCAGGTATATATATAATATTTATTCAACTATTAATTGATATTATTATGAACTCCACCCACTAGTAAGGATGATGAAGTTATAAGAGAAGAACCTTGTTTGGATTTTGAAACACCTGAGAGAGCACAGCCGCTAATGAAACCATCAGTTTTATACTTTAATGCAACATAACAGCACAATAATACCAATTAATAATAATCAATTAATTATCATCTGAATAACTGCCCAAAGATGTTAAAGGTCCTTGTGTTTTTCTTCTCACTTCAAATACCTACAGAGAATTATAAAATGAAGTAGGTGTCCATTGTCTCACTTGTTGGATCGATTCTCTGAAGCAATGAAAGTTATACTCGATCAGTCCCTGCCTCTCAAATACTTCTTCTCTTATTAAACAAACCAGCGCCAGGAACCTTCAATAAATAATAAACATGATAATAAACATGATGATGATGATGATAAAAGCAGTACCTGTTCACTTCTCTCAGATACAGTATGACTCCATTACTTAGTTTAATGATTGAGGCACTTTGTTGATCATAGGCACAAGCCTCCACATCATCCCTAGTAATTAACCATTCATTAATTAGCCATTATTAATTAACAGTTCATTAATTAACCATTCATTAATTGCCCATTATTAATTAATTACCTACCCATATATACAAGATACATCAATGACTACATCAATCATATCACAGCACAACTCATAAGACAACATGTCCACAGGTGAGCTAGAAGATGGTAATGGAGTATCATACTCATCAGTTAGTTACCTGTCAGTTGCTATGTAGATCTTACTCACTACATCAAATAGGAATGCTTTTTCAAGACCACAGTTCTAAAAAACAAGCAAATAAATTATTATAATTATTTTTATTCTTACTGATACTAGTATGTTTAGAAGGTTCTCCAGTGTTGGTAATTGGGGGATTAGTTTCTGTACAACGCGACTGAAAGCCTGTAAATAATGCTGACTGGGTGTGGTGGTAGGTGTGGTTTACTTCAAATATTGAGTGATCGTATATGGAGGTGAGATAAAAGGACGGTCTGAGTAGTCCGTCTAAACCAGCATCAGCTAAATCACACGTAGCCTTTGTCTGAATGTCTCTCTGAGCCTCTACAGAACAAACAAGGTATGAGAAACATGGGAAGAACTTTAAGCAAAGTGACCCGATTTTGGAGAAACTTTTAAAAATCGTAGAGAAAATTCAAATTTGATTGGAATCAGTTCAAACTTTCTACACAACATCAGACCATGTATATGTATCAGAAAATGTCCAGCATCATCTCATGACAGTAACAATCAATTCTACTCTCACCCCATTTCCTGTCATCTGAAAGCCCATCCACTTTATGTATAAACACTTCAAACTTTATATTCTGGTTTACCTACAAACATTATGATATATTCTTCCTTTTCTCTCCCTCACTTGAAAAGCCTTTGTTAATGTCTGGTGGAGTCTGATCAAGGCCTGTCTGTAATCATCCTGAGCATCAATGACAAATATCAATGAGCCACAGCTACCGAATATCTGTTCTGAATCAAACGTTGGATCAAAGAAATCAATCTGTCCAGGGAAATCCCACACCTAGAGCCAGAGGGTATGGCGTAGGTTAGGAACTATATAAAGTACTAACTTGAAACTGAACAAACGAACTGTTGTTGATATCTAAATAATTGCAAAATAATAATAAATTATAATAGGGCCATACCGTCCTTGACAACTTTGCTTGTGCTCTCAAGAAAGAGTGTCTCGTTTGGTGACAGTTTGTGAAAGACGACCTTTTGAATCGAAGACTTTCCACTTCTAAGAAAAAGAAATGTACATGTACATGTAACTACGTGTTCACACCTCCTTAGGCCCATTAATAGTATCCTTGGTTTGTTTTCAACACCACCCACGGCTCCAATAACCTCATCTTCATCTCCATAGCTGGAAGAGAGTGAGAGGGTGATAGTTTATATTGGAATATAAATTTAGTGTTTACTTGTATCCTTCAGGAAATGAGTCCACCTCATGATAGCTGCCACTTGGGTCACCATTCAGTGACATCTATAAAATGAAAGGTCCACATAATAAGAGTCATAACACCCTTCATCTTCCATTACTGTTACTATTGAACGAAGTTCTTGTTCTCTTGCACTTAACTTTGATCCCATCCAATGGTCAGATGACCCATAGACATTTTGCGCATGCGCAGTAGGTAAACTCATTGATATTCATAGTGGTGTCCATGGTAACAGCGTCTCTGCCAAACAAAAGTTAGAGAGAAGAGCAGCCAGTTGGCTTCATTTATTTATTTATTTTATTTATTTTTGGTTGTGCTTCTTCTGCTATTAAAAGTGAGTTGTATTCACTATATATTGAGCTTCATTCCTCCATTCTTTGCTAGAGGCATGGCTGCATTTTTAAGGAATCCCAAAGTCCTTGGAGCTGCAGCTCTTGGTGCAGGAACACTGTTAGTTACTAGTCACTTCATGAGAGGGGAGGCTGGATCTGCTGCTGGTAAGATGTATTTGCAATATTTAGTTTTATATTTTGCTTTGCATTATGATTTGATGCAGGCAAGTCTGGTGATGTGTCAAGTATGCATTCAAATGTGTCATTAATTCATTTCTCTTATCTCCAGGGGCTTACAAACTCTTTCCTGCAAGTGCTGATTATCCTGATCTCTCCAAACACAACAACGTCATGGCCAGCAACCTCACACCACAGGTATATAGTACTGCACTGAGTACATTGTGTTGGCCAGATTGCCAGAATAACACATGATGCACTGATCATGCACTCCTTTAGATTTATGCTCGCTTGCGTGACTTGAAGACACCTAGTGGCTACACACTAGATCAGTGTATTCAAACTGGTGTTGATAATCCTGGACATCCTTTCATTAAAACTGTTGGCATGGTTGCAGGAGATGAGGAGTCCTACCAGGTTTGTATTTGCCGTATACCTCAGTAATAGCATAATGTACTTAATGTCATCTTATGCACACCTATTGTTATCATTATGCTCATTCTGCAGGTTTTTGCTGATCTCTTTGACCCTGTCATTGATGAGCGTCATGGCGGCTATTCAAAGAATGCCACTCACCCAACAGATCTGGATTCTTCAAAAGTAACACCAATGGTTTAAACAAATTATCATCAATTAATATAATGACAGATCAGGGGAGGTATGTTTGATGAAAAGTACGTACTTTCGTCTCGTGTCCGTACTGGCCGTAGCATTCGTGGGCTCAGCCTGCCACCAGCATGCACTAGGGCTGAGAGGAGAGAAGTTGAAAAGGTAAAAATATTATGTTTGTTATTCATGAAGTATTTTATTAATCATCAATAGATTGTGACTAATGCTCTAGCTAATCTTGGAGGAGAGTTTACTGGAAAATATTATCCACTTTCTAAAATGACAGAAGCAGAACAAGACCAACTGATCAATGTAAAAAAAAGCAATAGCTATCATTTACTGATTAGTGTCACTGTATGTGTAGGATCACTTCTTGTTTGATAAACCAGTGTCTCCTTTACTCCTTGCTTCTGGTATGGCAAGAGACTGGCCAGATGCCAGAGGAATATGGTAATGCTGGACTCAATGCATCCAATGAACTGTATATCATGTTTATACTGTCTATAGGCACAATGATAAGAAGAACTTTCTAGTGTGGATTAATGAGGAGGATCACACTCGCGTCATCTCTATGGAAAAAGGTGGAAACATGAGACGTGTTTTTGACAGGTTCTGCACTGGATTAAAGAAAGTTGAGGACGTCATAAAGAAAGACAACAGGGAGTTCATGTGGAACTCACATTTGGGATACATACTGACCTGCCCATCCAACCTTGGTACAGGACTGAGAGCTGGTGTCCACATTAAAATACCTAAACTATCCAAAGTAAGTTATAGGACAGAGTACAAGTGTATAGAATCATTGCTTACTTTCACTTGCAGCACTCAATGTTTAGCGAGATACTTGAGAGAATGAGGCTACAGAAGAGAGGGACTGGAGGTGTGGACACTAAAGCTGAAGGAGGTACTTTTGATATTTCTAACTCAGACCGTCTTGGATTCTCTGAGGTAAGCCTTTTGCTGTACAATGAATGATACACTGTATGTGAACACATTACATTTAATAGGTGCAGCTGGTACAAACACTTATTGATGGAGTGGAGCTACTCATTGAAATGGAGAAACTCCTGGAGAGAGGGAACTCCATTGACCATCTTATACCAAAGAAGAAGTGAAGACTATAAACAAACAAAACTATAAACAAACAATACTATTATAAACATTGTTTATGCATTGTCAGTTGTTGTTGATTGAGCTAACACCCACGCATAATCTCACACCTTTAAGCTAACACCCACGCTTTTCATTGATACAAAATGGAGGGCGAGGAAGAAATAGTAATGTTTGAATTGGCAGGACTACCCAATCCTGATCTAGTTAAGGACAAGTCCTGCTTCATATTGGCAAGCATATTACTGGTTGATTATTTGAATGTCCATTATCAATCTCTGGGGGGGCCAGGGTTTAGAAACAGGTCAACCTTTAGTGCAGGTTGGGAGTTTAGTCTTTCAAGGAAAATATGAAGATGTGTTTGGAACTGGTTTAATATTTGAGAAATCACCAGGTAGGAATAATTATAATAATTGTACAGAAGATAATCCTTAATCAAACTATGCAGATGGATCAGTCAATTTGATTGGTAAATGTACAAAGAAAGCAATAATGAAAAGCATTCCAATGAAACACAACAACAAGGACAATGATTGATAATCAATTAAGTAATCAGTTGCAATATAATGAATAACTAATGATTAATGATCAAGAAACAGTTTAATGGTCATTCTTGTTTAATTATGCCAGCTCCAACTCTGAACTCTCTCAATCCCCTCTTACCAAGAGCTGATAATGACTTCCTTAAAGATCTCAATATCACATCTTTGTTCTTACTGTCAGTACTAGAGGATGACAATATTATATAATTCCACTCAATTTTAGGCACAATGCATGTGTAAGCTGTCATGCTTCATACTTTGACATTACTCTTGCTGATGCCACTAATATATTAGCTTTGTCCAAATAACTCTAGAAATAATAATAATAATAATAATAATAATAATAATCATCAAATTGATACCTTCAATATTTTAGATTTCATTCTTTTAAAGTCAACCTCAGGTCCAACCTTAACCCCTGCATACTCATCGACCTCAGACTCCTCCTCCTCCTCAGACTCCACCCCCACAGGCTCTACTGCTGCAGACTCCTCCCCTTCAGTCTGTATTCCTATCTCATTGGTAACTGTAGCTCCTCCTGGAGCTGTTCTTATATTCTCCTCCTCCTCTCCTGGAGGGCACAGTGATACATTCTCTGATATATTAATGTTATTCTCTGATGAATTCTCATCCTTAACAGGAGGGGCCAGTGTTACCATGGTAACTGGTGTCTCGTCCATAAGAGGGGTACCAGACCTCGACCTCCTTCCCCCAGTCCCCCCTGAACCCCCACCTCCTCCTGAACCCCCACCTCCTCCTGAATCCCCGCCTCCCCCTGAGATCCCAGTCCCCCCTGTACTCACAGCTGCTCCCCCAGTGGGTAGTTCTTTGCTGCCATTAGTCCCTCCTCCTGTTAGTAATTGTCTATAGTCTGGTGGTAGGTATATTGGGACCATTAGAGGAACAGGGGAGCCATTAGACGAGGGAGGGAGAGAGAGGGGAAAGGGAGGGATTAGGGGGAACAAAGAACCTCCCCCTCCCCCTAGAGATGGAGCTCCTCCCCCTAGCAACGGAGCCCCTCCCAATGAAGTAGATGTACCAGTGAAACCAGATTGAAGGAACTGGATTGGGTTTGGTATAGGAGAGTTAGTGCTGTTGGGTGTGGCCAAATTTGATACTTTAGTGGGTGTGGTCACAGTAGCAGTAGTGGCTGAAGTGGTAGGTGTGGTCACGGTAGCTGTGGTAGTAGTCGGTCTGGCCAAAGAAGTCGTTGGACTAGCTTTAGTGGGTGTCTCCTTCTGCTTGTGTCGTTTCCTCTTCTCCTCCACAGGTGATGGTTCCTTTCCTCTTGTTGTCTCGTGTCTTCTCTTCACTGAGGTACTGCTGCTGCTGTTGCTGCTCTTATAAGGTTTCTTCTCTTTCGATACAAAACGCTCCTTCTCTCTTCTTCTTGAGCTACTGCTGCTGCTAGTTGAGTATTTGTCACTTCTCTCATGATGGCGTCCCTTCTTTCTCCTTTCCCTTGACCCAGGGTCACTAGAATCACTAGATGAACTGTCAGCTGAAAGGTTTCTTGCTCGTTTTGAGGCTTTACTTCTGTCAACTGATGAATCCAGCGACGAGTCCCGTGAGGTTGTGGTTGAGTATACTTTATCACGTGATTTACGCCTTGAATCATCAAGAGATGAATCTCTGGAATAATGTGAGGTTCTGTTTGAATCAATTGATCTGTCTCTTAAATGGGACACTCTGTGTCTTGATGAATGATCAACTGATGAATCCCGAGATGATATTGAATCAGCTCTTGATTTCTCATAGCCTCTCCTTCCTCTTTTAGACTCAAGAGTCTGATACAGACTCTTCCACTTCTTACTCTCTTCCTCTTTGTGTGTCCTCCTTTTCTCTTTCCTTTCCTTCTCTGTTTCCTTTTCTTTGACGTTGGAACCACTAGATGAACTTCCTTGGATTCTCTGCAATAAGAACCCAACTCCAGATTGGTGAATGTGCCTACGATCTTCTGATAACTCATTATCGTCATCATCAGACTCATCTCCGCTGCTGCTTTTCTCTTGTTTCATGTTTCTAGCTCCTCTAGAGGCAAGCATGTTCTTCACCGAGTAATAATCATCAGTTCTGCTGCTCCCAGTAGGCCTCTCACTGTGAACAGGTTCCTCTCTACTGATGTCTCTAGAGGTAGAGGCCGTGATGACTGTTCTACCTCCAGAGCTAGTACTAGCTTGCACTGCCTCAGTCTCTTCGCTGGTCTCCCTCTCGGTAAAGAACACGCAATGGCCTTCTTCCTGTTCCTCCTCCAGCAGGCCGTGCTCCCACATCCACTTCTCCTGCTCTTTCTCAACTGAGACTGTTTTCTTCTTCTTTTTAGTTGAAGTTGTTGAATTTGCTTTTTCAAGAAGATTGGCTAGCATTGAGTGAGTGATGTATGTCACTGGTAGCTGAGACTCAAAGAATGAGCAGGAGAGCATAGCAGAGAACAAACAACGACCATGATACCTGAAACAAAATAAATAATAGAAATAATAACAGCAACAATAAATAATAAATAATAACAACAACAGTAATAATAAAGAAACATGTACGTTGACATACTAACAACTTGTCACAAATTTTTGTGGCAAGATCATCTGATAAGAGGATAGTTTTACAACAAATCTGATTGGTCAATTCAAACTCCACATGGCAGAATGTACAACCAATACATTTTCATTAAACTCAGTCCGTCCCCCTACCAGTATGTATATATGATACACAGTTACCTTTGCTTGACTCTGTTAGCATGGCCACAGTCAGTAAACTTTAGTACAATATAATACTCAACTTCAGATTCACCAGTCTTCCTCGTAACTGTCAGTATCTTACACTCTCCATATGTGTCCTTTATATAGTCACTGCTCAATTAAAATACATCAAAATACAAAATTATGAGAAAACTCTCAAATCACAAGCAGCTTATAATATATTACCATATTTGGTTTGGAAAGTTGCAGGAATCATCACTCAGAAAGAGCTCACACTTCACAATAATACTGTCCTTTCTAACTGGCATAATGTACTGTACTTTTAGACTTGTCTTGTGCCAAAGAGCCAGTTATGAAAGGGTTAAAATAGGTTTTGTCAAGGGGTTAAAATAGAAATCCAAGATGGCGGATCTTAAGGAGCTAGATGAAGTGTGTCATAAACTTGTAGAGAATGACACAAAATTTGCTCCAACTTATGACAGGATTGTATTAAAAGTAAATATTATTAAATTTTACAATTATTGTTATTATTATTATTGTAAAGTAATAAATGTGCTGAAATTATTATAATTATTTTTTGACAAAAACCATTTTTATTTCTTCTATTTTAATGAGCTAAAAAGCAACTTTTTAAAATCAATTTTGATTGGAATCAGTTCAAGACCATGTATATGCATAAGAAAATGTAATAAAAATGGAGATTTCTCTACTTTTTATTTTTGTCAAAATTGGGCAAAAGTCCCTGTATGATAGATAGTACAGGGACTTTATCCTGATTGTTGAGTAACTGTTAGTGATACCTACTGAGTACTGACATCCTGTGAATGATTACTGACTGGTGTGTCTTTGTTGTACAGTATAATCATGAATACCTTCCATGGGAAGAAGGTGGTGGAGTAGTTGATATACCATCAGATGATGGCTACACGGAAGAGGAGGAGACGGACTCAGAAGGTGACATTGACCTTACTGTACCTAGTGAATGTGGTATGGGGAACAGCCACCATTTTGTTGATATTATTATCTAATAGGTAGTTATTGTTCCGCCGATGGGTTATCAGATAATGAAACTGAAGCAACAAAACAAAATGTAACTATTGTCCTTATGTATTGTATTGTGTCTTTGGACTGTACCAGCTGTCCTTTTATTTGCTGGCCTCCTTTTATTATATGAAGTGGTATCTGTTTTAGTGACACTTTGTAATTTACATCATTAGTGCCATCACTCTATTAATTAATGTGCTTTTAAGTACTTTTGTAAACACCATTGTGATATGTGCCTTATATCATATTGTTTATTGTTAATGATAACTGCACTCTAAGTATGAAGGTTTTCTGTTTTATTTCTTTTAGTCTCCTACACCTGGTAAAAGATCATCACGTTCTATCATTAAAGAAGACATTTTCTTTGCTAACACTTTACAGGCTAGTGGTAGGAAAGATTCATTAACTTGTGATGTCAATGAGAGAAAGAGAGAGAGAGAAACTAGCGATATTGAGAAGAGCCCTAAGAGGCTCTGTGTCCTTAGTTCTTCATATCATCATTAATAACTATTGCAGAACTATAAACAACCTTTTCATCACTTTATTGTATGATTTATTAATGATTGTGTGCTTTTCAATCTCTCCTTATATGGAAGAGAATCCCTTGTTTATAAGAATCCTAAGAATGTAATGAATAATGAACTAATTATTATTTATTAAGTCAAGGCTAATGAATATTAATTAATTAGGGGCGTGGGTCTAATATTCATTTTCCGGGGGCGTGTTTGTTGTTAAAAAGTAGCAAAACTGACGCAAACTCTGCAGTACTGCTACTACTCTAGCTGTTCCTTTACTTCCTGGAGCTGTTGATACCTCGTGTTAGTTCAGTGGAGATTCCTGGGATGGAGAAGACCAGAGAAGATCTTTCAAACTTGCTATCTTTGGAAAAGGAGCTTCGTTTTGCAGCAGAGGCTGAGGCTGAAGCTCAGAAACAAGCTCTGCTGCAGCTATTGGTCTGTCTCAAAGACAAGCTGGAGCCTGAACCACCAGGAGAGGAACAACAAGATTACACTAGAAGTGCCTCCAGTTCTTCTTCCGTTAGTAATTTCCCTCCTGCTTTACCTCGAGCCTTCTCTCGGGAATTTTATGATGCTGTCCTACAAGAGATGCCTGATGAGGTACAAGAAACACTAGCTCCTTTACAGCAAAAAGACACAAGTACCTCAGGTAAGCCTGGACTCCACTCACGCATATTTACCGTCTCTTTCTTTTGAAGATTCTAGTTCTTTTGATAAAGCCTGTGCAGCCATTAAACTAGGCAACTACAAACAACTTGTAGCCATTCTTCAAGACAATACTGATAGTAGGAGCGCTTCAGATAGTGAGCGAGAGGCATTGCTTCAGTATGGGACCCAGTTGTTGCATTTAGCTGTTGAAGAAAGAAGCATAAGTATGTTATTACTGTGTTATTCTCTAAATAATTACCAAGATTTGTTTGTACATTTACATGCATGTATTATCATCAATCATGGTGTGAATATGTTGTTGTGTGATAAGTAGAAGCCATTAATCCCTTGATGTCTGCTTTGTTTGTCATTAGATTGTGTTCAAGTGTTACTCAAAGGTGGTGTGAGTCCAAATGAATCTGGTTTAAGCTCACTCCCTCCTTTACATACAGCTGCTAACAATGGATTCAAAAGGTAACCATAATAACACTTTATTGGAATGATGTCACCTTTCTATTGTATTAATACTCTTTCTACTTGATCTTCACTTGTTGACAATCACATTCACACTATTAATCTTTCTTTAGTTGTATTAAGGTATTATTACAATATGGTGCTGAAGTTGATTTGCAAGATTCTAAAGGCCAGACTCCATTATACATTGCACTGGTAGCTGGTCAAACTGATTGTGTTCAGTTACTGTTGAAGAGTCACAGCCCTGGCCTCTCTCTCCTGACTACAGTGAGGCTTCCCTCCGTTATCTCCTCTTTTCTCTCTTCTCTCTTATCCGTTATCAGCTGCTTGCACTTCTTATCAACACAGGCTCACCTCACGATGTGTCAGTACTTGTACTTGTTTATGTTTTGTAGGGCGGTAGGAGTCTCTTCCATGCAGCTGTGTCTAGTTGTTTGGATAATGAGTTGAGATTGTTGCTAGTCTCCATCAGAGCTTCTCTTCCTCCTCAGTCTGTGTCCTCATTACTAAATGGACAAGAGTTCAGCACTGGATATACACCACTTCACATTGCAGCAGAAAAGAAACACATGGTACCTTCAATGTACACAATCACTGCAGTAGCTCCCCTCTCCCTCTCTCTCTCTCTCTCTAGAAATGTTTAATGGTTCTTTTATCTTGTCCTGAGGTTAATCCTAACCTAATGTCATTTGATGGAAGGACAGCTCTTGATCTGGTCACAGGCAGTCCAGACTGCACTGTACTTCTATCAACAAGAAGTAATAATAATTAATAAATATTTAGTGTATATCTGTCTTTTGTTTATTATTGTGTCTTTGTCATGTATTCACCATCTCTTTCCTGCCAATTACAGTTTCTCACAATAAGTTGTGTCTTCCTTCTCCTTTAGATCACAAAGAAGCTTTAGTTCTTGTTCATGAAGGACATTCTTTCTCCTCCTCCTCCTCCTCCTCCTCCTCCTCCTCTGGAGATTATAGAATAGGACGCATTAAACTGCTGACTCATCATAACTGGGATGACCTCAAGTGGCTGGTCAGCAGCTGTTTCAAGGAGTTTGAATATTCTCAGAAATACAACGAGAGGTTTGAGAACAAGTTTACTGAGAGTGATACCTACTTGAATCAAAAGAGATTGATTGGAACCATTGATGAAGACTTGAATCAATTGTGTCAAGTATGTGAACCGGTAATTAATTAATTAATTAATTAATATTAATTATTAATAGACTGATAGTGTGACGTTACTTCAAGAAATGAAAGACGTTCTTTCTAAAAGATGCTCTTCTTTTAAACCATTGAATGATCTCTCCTCCGCCATGAAAGACATCAAGATAGGACAATACACCTGGTCTACTGGTGGGTGGGGCAGTGAGAGGCGTGGCTGTGAAGGGCGGAGTCCTTATGAAGCATTAGTTGAACTGGAAGAAGCAGGAGAATTGCTGGAAATTGAAGTTCATCTTGACAATGGATACCAGCGCATCAGCTATACCTCAATGATTCCTCAAGACGTACTGGAGAAATACACAAATCAAGTAATTAATTATTTAATGTCGTTATTTATTAATTAATTAATTTCAATAGTTATTGAAGTCAAAGTGTGTCATTATCCACGGACCTTTGGAAATTGACTTGAATCAAATATCAGGACACATTGCTGCATCTCTCAAAAGTGTAACGTCAGCAAAAATAGACAAAATTCACATACCATTGAGACCAAGTTATACCCGAGCCCATCTTGTGTCCCTCCTTTATGATAATGGTAAGAATATTAATGTACGCCTTTACAATTTGAGGATTTATTAATAATAGGCATTTTAATTCCTTGCTCAGAATCAGCAGAAACAACTTCAGATTCACCACAGTAAACTAATTCATTAATTAATTGTATTTTGTCTCAGTTCCTCTTTGCTAGTAATGGAAGGAGTCGATAAGATACAGTATCGTGATGTACTCTACACCCTCTCCTCACTATTGGAACATTATTCAACTGGAGAGAGCATTTATTTAGATTTAAATGATAACAATGAAGAGTCCTTTATACCCACTGGGAACTATAAACTATCGGAGCAATGTTATGTAATAGCTACTCGGACATTGTTCACAAAGTGAGTGGGCGGGACTAGGGGTGTGGTCATATGATTCTAAAAATAGAAGTGGGTCTGGTCTGCCTCGTGAAGTGATGGAGTCGTATGCCCATATATGGTTATGTGACTCAGAGGAGCCGATCCTGGGCCAGCTGTACAGGACTTACTTTAAAGAACTAGTTCACATTAACAAAGGGACCCTACCTCTTAAGTAAGTTTATAGTTTATAATTAATAATTATTAAAGTTAATTGTCTTTATATAAAGGTCTGATTATGTGTATCAAGCAGTGGTGTGGGTGTGGCAGTTTTGGTTGATATACAATTACTACATACAACAATTGGGGCTACATGAATTAACACTAGGTATCACCATCATTATCATCATTATTCATTATTCATTATTATTATTATTATTATTATTATTATTATTATCATCATTATTATTATTATTATACAACACAAGGCATACACAATAAAGTACACTAAGGACAAAACAAGAAATAAGAGAAACAAAACATAAAAAGACAAAAGATAAGACAAAGGACTTTAAGAAAGAAAGTCAATTAACACTGGCCATCCAAAACAGATGGGATAATAGGAAGGCGACCAAGCCACATTTGAGCATTAGCATGCCAGAGAGAGATAGAGAGCCTCTGGAAAAGATGGTCAGAGAGCTCAGCAGCAGGGAGACCTGAGCAAGCTCTAAGATAGTGACTGAGGGCTCTAATGACCTTAATGGCAATGGGACTCCATCCTCCTAGGGTCTCTATAGCCATTGGAACTTATTATTATTATTATTATTATTATTATTATTATTATTATTATTATTATTATTATTATTATTATTATTATTATTATTATTATTATTATTGTTATTATTATTATTATTATTATTATTATTATTATTATTATTATTATTATTATTATTATTATTATTATTATTATTATTATTATTATTATTATTATTATTGTTATTATTATCATCATCATCAATGTATAACTGTGTTATTCTCTAGGAGTGAAGTTATTTCTCAATTGCCCTGTTTTGAGTAACAATGCAGACAGTATTTACAAGTATTATTTATTAATTTATTTTATTAATTTTTCTGCTTCACTAGTTGGTTTGCTGAGCTTTGGTCATTTCATGTAATTCCAAAGCTAAAGGAACATTTACTGACAACAAACCAGCAGAAGAAGCAAGAGGCGACTTTTAAGAGTTTAGTATTCTTCATAATCCATCGACTCATCAGCTCAACATGTCCCCTCCCACCACAAGGTACTAATAACTAACAAAATATGAAAAACTCTATCATTTTTTGGAAAAAACCAAAGGCAATAGCCTTGGGTATTTTTCCAAATTTTGGCGTTTTCTTAAGATGGCCGTAACTCGAAAAATTGAAGTCGGAATCAGCTCAAACTTTCTACACAGCATAAGGACATCAATATGTATCAGAAAATGTAATAAAAATTTGGAGTGATTTTTTGGACATTTTTTGGAAAAAACCATGGACTATAGCCTTGGATAATTTTCCAAATTTTGGCGTTTTCTTAAAATGGCCGTAACTCGAAAAATTAAAGTCGGAATAAGTTCAAACTTTCTACACAGCATAAGGACATCAATATGTATCAAAAAATGCAATAAAAATTTGGAGTGATTTTTTGGCCATTTTTTGAAAAAAACCAAAATTTTGAAAAATACCCAAGGCTATAGCCTTGGGTATTTTTCAAAATTTTGGCATTTTCTTAAAATGGCCGTAACTCGAAAAATTGAAGTCGGAATGAGCTCAAACTTTTTACACAGCATAAGGACATCAATATGTATCAGAAAATGTAATAAAAATTTGGAGTGATTTTTTGGCCATTTTTTGAAAAAAACCATGGACTATAGCCTTGGGTATTTTTCAAAATTTTGGCGTTTTCTTAAAATGGCCGTAACTCTAAAAATTGGAATTGGAATGAGCTCAAACTTTCTACACAGCATAAGGACATCAATATGTATCAGAAATTGTAATAAAAATATGGGGTGATTTCGGAGCCATTTTTTGGAAAAAACTATGGACATAGCCTTGGGTATTTTTCAAAATTTTGGCATTTTCTTAAAATGGCCGTAACTTGAAAAATTGAAGTCGGAATGAGCTCAAACTTTGTACACAGCATAAGTACATAAATATGTATCAGAAAATCTGATAAAAATGGAGAATTTTCTACTTTTCATTTTTGGCAAAACTTGTGCCAATACCATGTATTTAGTACAGGTACTTAATTTGGCCCGATATTTTAAGACACTTTAACTTGTTCATTAAAAATCAAATTTTGATTGGAATGAGTCAACACAACATAAGTGCAGTTTACATTTTTTATTATCCTTTGTAGCTCTCAAAGACTTCCTTTCTGCTCTGTACAGCTTCAGTGATAATGATTTATTGTTTGTTCCTCCTGGTCAATCAACTGCTGTTGATAAAAGTACAACTCTCTGTAATATACAATGTCCCAATGATTGTTCTGTGCCTGCAGGTGCTAGAGATACAAAATCTCCTAAAATTAAAAGAACCTATTCAAAGAAATCAATCAGTTCTATAGTATGCAGATACTGTAGATAAAGGCATTAATTTATTGATTATTTATCAATTAGGATCTTGCTAAAACTAATCAATGGGTTTCTGTTGCAGCTGCCGTCAAATCGATAGAAGATCTTTCAGCATCAAGTACAGTACATTAATGTGTATCACTTTTAATTAATTTATAATTCAATTCTCTCAATAGCTGGTGATCTTAATAAACCACAGAGACCAAGAAGTGGCAGTTTTTTCTCTAAAAATTCAACGTAAGCTAATAATAATTTTAGTAATAATTTAAATGATTCATTCATCTCTTATTATTCTTGTAGGTTGAGGAGGTCTTTATTCAAAGGATCGAGAGCTTCACTTTATGCACTGGAAGAAGAAGATGGCAAAGGATCAGGAAAGAGTTCAAGTGGAAAACTGAAGAGAAAGAAAAAGAAAGAGCTAGACCAGGAGAAAAAGGAGAGCATGGATGAATTGTTTGACGTGATGATGTCGTCTGATGAAAGAATGGATGACCAGAGAGTTACTAAAGCCCAAGCTCCTCATCATGTTATTTCAGTTCAGTCGTCTACTACTAGTACACCTCCAGCAAACCACTCTCCTTCCCATTCTCTCTCTGATAAACTTGAGTCCATCCGTCCTCTTTCAGCTGAAGGAAATACTTCTCCTGTAGCTAAACTCTCCTCCGATCAAAGTTTAAATAAAATACGCCAAACTCGTCACCCGAGAATATCTAACTTATTAGAAGCTCATAGTTTACCTCAAGTCTTAAGTCGTTCTGATGAGAACGTGTATCACACTGTTTCAATGGTGTCTCCTAGCAGTGACTCACCTCGTCCATTCTCTGCCTCTACTGCTCCGTATCATCCAAGACAGATCAGCACTGCCTCTTCTGGCTACTCTGATTCAAGAAGGAGTTCCACCGATTCATTGAGTAATTCCTTTAATTCTGATCTAATGAGAAACACTAGCTATAACTCAACTAGTGAGTTTAAGAGAACGTCGAGTCTTGATGGAATCATTGATGATACTAGTTCTTATGTGAGTGGTCAAACTAATGGTAAGACAACTAGTGTTGTTAATGAGAATGGGCTCAGTTCCCAGCCTATCAGTGGTTCAAATGATGCTGAGTCTTGTTCAGTTGATGTTACTAATAAAGAGACTAGTAATGGTCTCCCTGTGGTTGTATCTCCTAGAACAAGGAGATTCTCTCGTTCGTATCAAGCACTTTATTCAGCTAGCCTTGGAGCATGTGCTTCTGATGCTCTTCAGAAGTCACGGAAGTTAAGTTTACCGACTAAAGTTGGTTCTGATACTTATCAGTCGCCAAAGAAGCCACACAATCAGAGGATGAGTACCTCACTCCTTAGCTGGAGGCTGGAGGAGAGTGTGGTTGAAATGTAACCTCCTGCTATTAACTAGCTGATTTCATTATTTTATAAATTATACTGTACATTTCATTAGAATAATGTTATACCATCCTATATTCTTTATCTATACTATGAACTATTGTAACTATGCCAATGTACCAAACCACAGATCAGCAAATGAACTATTGTACTATACAACTCACAATAGACTATGAATCAAGTTATCCCTTGTGGTATCTGATTATGTTGTTTGTGCATGCTAAGGCAGTGCCAGTCTCTAGTGACGTGTGGGTGTGTGATATCTCAATACACATTCCTGCAAGATTTATTTAACATTTTAGACATAATAACTAAATTTCAGACATAAACAAGCTATCAAAAATACTTTTGACAAAAGGTAGCACATCTAATAAGTTCTAAAGTGTGACTTTAAGTCACTAAACTATAACAGTTTGGAAACAATACATGATGAACTGTATCTGAACTGAGCTATATCTAATAGTTGGCAAGAACGGCAATCAACAGGAAGGCCAGCAATGCAGTGGTAGTGGACATTAGACCAATGGATCCACTCACTGATTCAACGGTGTAACCGGAGACAGTGCGACCGTTAAGTGGCTGGACATCACGATAGTTAAGAGTGAGTGGATCACCATTGGTATCATTGAGGGTACGAAGCTTATTGAAGAACTCCATTGGGACAGAGACTGGATTCTGAAGGACAAACCATTCCACTATCTCGTTACAAAGTGGAGTGGTCAATGAGCCAGGGAAGTAGTAATAGCTCAAGTTGCTTGGGAGCATGCTCTCATACGTTATGCTCTGGATAGATCTGGTAGCATTAAAAGCAGGAATAGATTCAGTAAGCTTTTCCCATACAGAGCCAGAGTATTGGACTGATGAATCTGCAGTTAGGAATACTGCTACAACAGTGAACTGGGAGCCCACCGAATTCACAGCACTGACGTTCTGATTGACAAAGTGAAGCTCACCGCTGAAGAAAGTATTATTAACTTTGTTCTCTGAGCCTACCATGTTATTAGGTCCCCAATGAAAGTGAAACTGGAGAAGCTTGTAAGTAGAAATGAAAGTTTGAACTCTTGCCTCGCTTGAGGCAGAAGACGGACTAAACTTTAGAGTGTGGCCATTGTTCAGGACATATCCATTGACACTAGTGTCCCAGTTAGTCATCCGAAGAGGAGTCAGTGTAGAATTGCCACCTTGAACGTTCCTAGTGATAATATCAATAGGAGACTGTCTGCCCCCACTGCAGAATGATCCAAAAAGACTGTTCCAAGCAATCTGATTAGTATAATTGAATGGAACAGCACCAGAGGCTATCCCGAAAAAGAAGAAGAGAGACAAAGCAAGTGGAGTCATCATGTTTTTAGAGTCAGCAAAGGAAATTTTCGCAGCTACACCCCAACTCCTACCAATTACCTTATTTATATGCATGAGCATTGGGCAGTGCTACCGGATTAGACCACACAAAAGATAATGAATAAGTTAGTCTATATCAACTAAAAACATGAAAAACAAACAATAGCCACTAAATAATAATCCACACAAGTACTCAAGTAGAAATTGAGTAAAATTAATTGATAACATTATAATGTAACACATCAGTCCAGCAATCATGAAGGACTCTCTCCAAAGGTTGTCTTCAAACAAGACTGAAGGTCAACCGGTAGCTTAAGTATTACACTTTGAATTAATCTCTGCAAGGTTTGTACTGTCTGTCTAGAGACTGGAGGTTGATGAACAGCTGCTGTTGACTGTTACCAAAACAATTATTGATAATAATTTCTCTTTCAGTCTTACTATGCAGTGCTTGACTTGCAATAGAAAGTCAACTATTTCTATCTCCTGCTTGTCTTTCATCCAAAACAACACATCCTAGAAGACCATAATGAGGACATGAATAAAGTATTGCCATGATTGAATCACAGCCTCCCTCCTCCCTCTCTCTCCCTCACAGCTTTGCAGAGTATGTCGAGGTGGATTAATCTTAATTTCTGATTGGCTTCTTCTCTTCTTGCAGAATACCAAGAAATAAAGTTTGGACAACGTAAAAACTGTCTAAAGAAACAGAGAAAGGACATTATAATTGAAGGAACGTATACCAGCAGTTACTGAGCAAACACATTCCTTTAGTTAAATAAACCAGGAGGACTGGTTAGTTGAATAACTCACCTGTATAATGGGAGCCAGTTCCCTTTGAGTCCACTCATCATTTGTGGGCCTCCTCCTTCAACCATCTTTAAAAACTGATCCTCATTAAAGTCCTTTAATTTAGGAGGTGGCTACAATCCATATTTATTATTATTACATTATCAATATTGTTTTACTTTCCAAGGTGACACATCTCTTTTCAACGGCATCAGTCCTGCTAGGTACCTCTCCTAATGGAAGACACATACACCCACATACACCTACAATACATGTACATGTACATACACCTACAATACATGTATACATTTATTTGGCAGTAGGCAGTACATCAATAGGAATGTGGTGACTGATGCTGTATAGCACCTCTTATGTTCAAACGATGGGACTATTGTGAGTTGTAAATAAAGATTTGTAGAGTCATTAGTATCATAGTAACAAACAGTCAATAGAATTATCTCTTAGTACAAGTATAATAATGTAACAGGCTAGACACACTAGGACTACAGTCAATTGACTGTGTCATTAACTGTCATTAACTGTCATGGGCTGTTAGAGGACAGTACAAACAGGATTGTACAGTAACAGTTGCTAATTGATTTAGTCAGTAGGAGTACCAGTGGGATAATGAAGTTTGTTGTCAGCTCTAAGGCGTGTTTCCTAATCATTGCATTCTGTGAAACAATGGATTATAACTCGTTGCAGTAATAAACTGAATACAATACCTGCACTTCTAATGGTCTCTTCCCCCCCAGGCTGGTCTGTGATAAATCACTAGTAATGAAAGGTTCAGATTATTTACTACTCCTACCTTAGAGTGGAGTAACTTGATGAACAGCTTATCCTTAGTAACGTGGCTTTTATATTTACTATAGAACCCTTTAAAAAAAGGAAAGAATTACTACTAGTATAACACACACACAATGAGTGAGAATAGGTCCATGTGACAGTACATTATTTGCTGTACCTGGTTTAGAGTCAGTCAATTCAATCATTGTCTTTCTTCTTGCTGACATTGCCACTGGTTGTCTATCATCTAAAGGAGACACTCTTAAAATTAATTTATAAAATATGATGGATAATTCTCACCTAACTCAGTAATCTTTATTAAGTGTGGCCAGTGCTCCAGTGTCTTTGTAAAGAAAGGATTAGTAGCTCCTAGCAATACCTGGGGACTGTGAGAGGTAGTATACTGATCAAGATTACTAAAGATTACTAACGGGGCCTGTGTTCTTGTGGTGTAGTGTTTGAATTCTGAATCATGAATAGTAAAGTATGGCCTGTAGTCAGTGCTGTATCTCAAGGGATGAATCAAACTGTAAGATATAATGACAGCTGGTCATAAACCCACCCACTCACCTAACGAGTGCTTGCACAGTGTTAGCACACAGTGTGGGGGAGGAGCCCATCACAGCAAGAGGCTATGAATAATCAATTAATTAAATAATCAATTAATTAACATACTTCGTTAAGAAGGATTAGCTCCCAAATTGATTCAAAATGTGATAAAACAGGTTGTAATGCTCTTGACAATAATAAATAAATAAATAAATAAATAAATAAACAGCTTACTGGTACAGATTGAGTTCGTGTACTGAAGGTATGACAACCATAGCTGACTAATAATTAATTAATAACAATATAATTATCATCAATAATCACTACATAGTGCAATAGTTAGTGGCATTTGTCACAATACATATAAGGAAGGTGTATACAAGGTACTTGTGAATAGTGTGTTAATATGAGAGTGTACATTGAGCATGGACATTATGTTGAATTTAATGTATAGTTGCAGCAAAGATCAAAGGCCTAACAGTTGTGATAAAACCCACAGAACACTCCCACCAATACCGCAGTGTGATATTATAAATAGCACACTCATTTATTTAATGTGCAGCAGTGTGATATCAGTGATAGCAGAGCACGTGCAATCTTTGCTCGAACTATACACTAAAACAATTAATACATGTGGCATCGTGTGCTATCGGATTTATCCGCACTCGCTTCCGGTCTCGTCGCTAAAAATAGCACACGAGGCCGAAGGCCAAGTGTGCTATTTTTAGCAACGAGACCAGAAGCTCGTGCGGATAAATCAGATAGAACACACCGCCCCATGTATTAACTATTACATGAAATATCTTACAGATTTTCCCAATGTGTCAGGCATCATAGTATTGGATGATTCCGGCTTGTCAGTTTTTAATGGAATTCTAACCTACAGATATCAATAATAAGTTAATCAATCAATTAATTATTAATTACATAAATTAGTTGTCCTAATAAAGGTAACTGTAGCAGCTGTCCAGGTCTAGGGGGAGGCCACTTGTTAATGTTGTGACAAGCTAAGGAAAGAGAGCACACAATGAGAGCTCCTCCATCATAATGGATAGTATCTGCTCTATTATAATAGATAGTATCTCCACTATCATAATGGATAGTATATATATCAAATAGGACCAAAGCCCCTGTACTATAGTACAGGGACTTTGGCCACATTTCACCAAAAATGAAAAGGAGAGAATTCTCCATTTTATTACATTTTCTAATTCATATACATGTTCTTATGTTTAATAGAAAGTTTGAGTTGATTCCGATCAAAATTGGATTTTTTTTACAAATTTTAAAAGTTGCTCCAAGGCCAAGGATGGACTTACCAGCTTCTAATGATGGAAGTCCATTCTTAAAAAAATCTGGAGCTAATTTTTCAATCTAAAATATAATTTAAATCATCATCATCATCACTATTACTATTATGTTCACCAGATAAGTGAAGAACGTGATGTAAGGTAGGCGTGACAGGAGAACCAGTGATTTTTGAAAGTATCCTCTCCTAATGTCAGAGTCCTTTATCTGTCTGAAGTAGACAAACCCGTAATAATGAGACTCATCAGGCTACACAAGGAAGTGAAATACACGTTAACAAGCACCAATAATGTACCAATAATGTACCAATAATATACTAATAATGTACCAATAATATACTAATAATGTACCAATAGTGTACCAATAATGTACCAATAATATACTAATAATGTAATACTAAATTACTAATAATGTACCAATAATGTACTAATAATGTATCAGTAGAGCTGTTGCTTACTGTTAGAACAAGAGGTGCTCCGATGTGATCAGAAGAGAACTTTAATGAAGTCCCTCCTGCCCCAGGACCGGAACAACGAATCCTAAAATGATACTGTGTATCACCCATGCACCCTGAGGGGTGTGGCAGGGAGCGGGGCAGGGGGCAGGGCATCAAGAGCAAAAAAGAGTGAGATATGAAGGTAAGTTTATCTAACCTGAATTAGAGTCAGGAAAAGCAAGATAGCACACGTTAGATTTCTACAAATAAATAAATAAATAAATTAATTAATTAATTAATGAATAAAAATTAGGAGTACCTCAGTATCTGACAGTTGATAAGTCGGTGGGTAAATACTCTAAAAATAAAATAATAAAAAATAAAATGTACTTGTTCATGGAATGTACAGGTACTGCATAAGTGTACACCTGAACAAACAAGCACACACACATACATTACCTACTCGTACATGATTACATGCATAGTTAATGAGTTTGTTGTTCCCAATTGAAAGAAATAGTAAACAGTACAATACATGTACAGGTAGGTCAGTTTCTGGTAAGCACGAGGGTATTATACACATAGTTGTACATGTATAATATAGTCCATACCTCAATGGCTTGTCCTAATTCAAGGTCAAAGGTGACCACACAGAAACAAGAGATCCAGTGAGAGAGATTACCAAACTGATCAATGGCTCCTTTAGCAGTAGCTCCCTCCTCCTCCTCCTCTGAAGAGAAAGAAGAAGATGAAGGACTGGTTGATAATCTTCTAGGAGATCCTTCAGCCAACAAGGTCTCGTCAACTAGGACACTGTCCTCTGATATAATCATCTCTTCACTACTGGTAGCCATTTTGAAGTGGGAGGGGTAAAATAGGAGGGGCTTGATTCAAGCCCCTCCCTCTACCCACGTGTAGTGCCAATGGCTGAAAGAAAGCAGAGGATTTCTAAAGAGCTTTTAAAGAAGCCAGTTGGACCTGGTTAGACCAGAGATCCATCGTATTTAACTATTATGATTCATTCCAGGAGTTCCATTAATAAATGGAGACGAAAATAAACATTTAAAGACATTTAAAATTGAAAGAAGCTCAAGTTAGCAACCAATGTACTCATACCCTCCTATTAATTATACTTGTGGAGAGAGTATACATAAGGTTTTCTATCTGTCCCTCCTTTAGCTTTATCTCAAGTGAAGTCCTTCCTTCCTTCACTGGCTAGGGCTAATCAAGAGCTGAGTGATGCCATTAGTAAAGAAGGTGGAAATGAGAAAGTTAGTATTGAGACTCCACAAGATTCAGCAGCGAGGTGCATTCAGTTGGTTAGTGTTGCTTGTATTTGATAGTTTATTGTGAATGTACTTGATTTTAGGATTTAGCATTAGTTCAATATGAAGGAGAGGAGGAGGAGGAAAGGAAACAAATATTAGTTTTACCTGATGAAATTTCGCATCCTTCAAGAAGAGGATTACAAATTGAAGAATTGAAATAGTAACTTTTCATTTTTACTTTTGTTTTGTGTCTGATATAAATTAAAATATGTGATTGTTTTCACTTCAAAGTGGGCGAGAATTTTCATCTTAAAGTGGATGTTAGATTTACCCTCAAAGTGTAATATACCAGTCCATCTTTTGTCTCTTAGTAACAAAAACAATGATTGTAAGGTCATCTTTTTCTCTATAACAATATCAAGGAAGAATATCGTTATATCAATAAGTGAACCTGTCAGATGAGCTCATTGCGCTAAAGTACAACGAATCAAAACATACCCTTTGTATTACAATCACAAAGCAAGAGTGTATTGTCAACACCCTGGGGTATTGTTATGCCTATACCTGCTTGTTTAGTGGGATGGCAGAGCAATTGTAACAACTTTTCATTTTCATTGTTTTGTGTACAAAACTAATAAAAAACAACTGCTCTAATAACCATCAAACGGTGAGTCTATATAAACAACTCCTGTACCACAGGAATATAGCTCATTTGTCGGTAGAGACAGATTCAAAGATGTTGATAGTCATTTTGCTCTCTGTTCATGCTTTGTTTTGTTCAGGTGCACCTAGCAATGATCAGTCATTGGGCCTGAGGCGAAGCAATAATGGTTTAGCTACCACTGATGGTTTCTATTCACTAGCACTGTGCATACTGTATCGGTTGGATGTAGTTAATTGCGATAAGGAAGCACCCATTCCTCCAGTACAGTGAGTTTATTATGTTAACTGTGTTACTTTATTTTATTGTCATTTTCTATTTCAACAACACCCACGCATACACAGTCAAACTATCACATACGCTGCAAATCCATACCCAAACTGCTTCACGCGGCGGTTTGCTTGCGATGCTAAAAAGGATCACGTTTCATCAACTAATGGACTCACTTCTATTCCAATAAGACCTCACAAAGAAGTTGGATCTACAGAATATCCTGCTCGTATTCTCCAGTATTTTCATATACAGTGTCCTACTGGGAGATTTGCACGATTCGTTACTGGTAGCAGTTCAATTGAACTTGAAGGGAGACACTCAATAGGTGATCAAAATATCTGTCTTGACTATGTTCAAATTAAATTGCTTGCTACTGGTGAAGAGTGTGAGATCTGTGGTAATGAAGCACTGACTGATAAATGTGGTAGCATTGTGAACAGGACCTATTCATACAGCACTAGCAATATGCTCATCACTTTTAGATCTGATCCAATAAAACAAGAGAGTGGTTTCAAGATAAATATAGCATGCAATGCAAATGAAATGGAAGAGGAGGGTATTGGAGAATGTCTCAAAACAAGTTCATCTTTGTCTTGGAATGAGTACAAGAGAATGATACAATCTCCTAATTATATTGAAGTAAGCAGTGCACACACACAGACACACGTACTTAATGAAATTGTTTATAGTATACAGAAGCTATCAGTCATGTTCCTTATGATGCAACAGGAATATTGTTTGATTTTTATGGTGACTATCATTATAAAAGTCTCAAAGCTCCAGGTAGAGTGTAATTGATATCTCATATAGTGACATTAATTCATTTTACAGTAAAGTCATACAAGGGAATGCTGTCTCTGGCAAGGATAGCACAAAAGAGTTGTGATGCATCAACGAGGACTGTCGCAAGAGATGTACAGGATCTATTCCCATACTCAATGAGAGAAGAAGTACCTTATTTTGAAGAACAACCCACTGGAGGTACACTAGCTATATGATATTCATTAATGGCATTGGCTTTATGTTACTAGATGAGGAACCAATGGGAGAAGATACTTATGCTTACTGAAGAGCTAAAGAGAGACTCATGCACACATCATGCATGTAGACATCAGATAGTAGACATTAGAGGATTGTTTTTAATAGTTTTCTTTCATTGTTAGTTTAATGTATCTTGATTTCAACAAACAATTATAAAGAGTATAATCTATAATCCAGCATGTTATGAATGGCCCGTAGTAGCTGTTACATAGCTTTGCCCTATGACACATAAAGCTCTACAATATTGTCATGTATTAAGTATTAAGTTGAAACTAAGAGTGCTTATTTAAAGGTGAGATAAACATACAAAAGCATAACAATATCTACCCATTAGTGTCAATCCCATACCACCCACCAACAGTTATTATACACTCAACAATAATAACAATTAGTTTATAGTGATTTGCTTATAATAGTATAGAGGAAGTCTTTCAGTTTTAAAGTTATTACTAACTGTGGATTCATAACAACAACCTGTGGTCCCTATATAATACAAGCATTCACCACTCACTCTTTCAAAGATCAGTTACATACTAATAATTATGTTGTTTGTTTCTGTTTTTCTCTCTCTAGTTCTTATCTGTGCTGGAATACCTTCTGGGATTTTTCAACCAGGTAGTGGGCCACCATCAGTTGTTGGAAAGGAAACTTCTGGTTCTTTTTCTGCTTGGAACCTCTTGTATCGTTTGGATGTTGTTAGCTGCAGTTCTGCAGCTATACCTCCATTAAAGTAAGTTGCAATGTGAGTTGTATAGTATTCATTCATTCATTGATACACACACTGCAGTCAGAGCTTTACTTACAGTGCCTGGCCATATCTCAATTACTTCACTTGGGAATTTCGATGCTATGCAACACTGGAGCTCCATGCATCTGTTCTTGCTGGTAATATCATCACCTTAAGGTCCAATTCGGAGAATGGTCGTTATAAACCACATGTTCTCGAGTATTTCCATATACAGTGTCCTCCTGGGAGATTTGCACGATTCGTTACTGGCAGCAGTTCAATTGAACTTGAAGGGAGACACTCAATAGGTGATCAAAATATCTGTCTTGACTATGTTCAAATTAAATTGCTTGCTACTGGTGAAAAGTGTGAGATCTGTGGTAATGAAGCACTGACTGATAACTGTGGTAGCATTGTGAACAGGACCTATTCGTACAACACTAGCAATATGCTCATCACTTTTAGATCTAATTCCGTTAAACAAGAGCGTGGTTTCAAGATAAGTATAGCATGTAATGCAAATGAAATGGAAGAGGAGGGCATTGGAGAATGCCTCAAAACAAGTTCATCTTTGTCTTGGAATGAGTACAAGAGAATGATACAATCTCCTAATTATATTGAAGTAAGCAGTACACACACACACACATATTTAATGAAATTGTTTATAGTATACAGAAGCTATCAGTCATGTTCCTTATGATGCAACAGGAATATTGTTTGATTTTTATGGTGACTATCAATATAAAAGTCTCAAAGCTCCAGGTAGAGTGTAATGATATCTCATATAGTGACATTAATTCATTTTACAGTAAAGTCATACAAGGGAATACTGTCTCTGGCAAAAATAGCACAAAAGAGTTGTGATGCATCAACTAGGACTGTTGCAAGAGAGGTACAGGATCTATTCCCATACTCAATGAGAGAAGAAGTACCTTATTTTGAAGAACAACCTACTGGAGGTACGTACCACTAGCTATATGATATTCATTAATGGCATTGGCTTTATGTTACTAGTTGAGGAACCAATGCAAATGGGAGACTTTGAGTTCCAACAAGATTACAAGAAATAGATCATTAGTATAACTTTTAGTTTTGGTAGTGAGTATATGTTGTACATTTTGCAACTTTAGGAAAATACAAACAAACAGTTTTAACTTTTTAGTTTCAATATTACTAAATACATAAACAATGTGCAGTCCTAAACTAGCAAATAACAAACTTTAATAAAGCACTTTTCAGTTACATGTAACGTGAATGACGAGCAATATATGCCACTAGTATTTAGTCTAATTCTTTTGATGGCATCATTACTAATAAACAAATTGAACTAGCTACCTCACGCTGTCCATTAATGTTTTGACAAAATATGTTGTCAGTTGTGACTAGCAGAACAGTGAGTGATTGGTTTTCATCGAATGATAGTCTGGAATAACAATACAATCACCACGTTTATTTTTATAAAACAAAGTAGCAATGAAAAGCGATATTGTTTTGAGTAATTATACAAACAATGTCAAAGGGAAATGGAAGACCACTGGCTAATCCTCAGCACATTATGGGTGGGTCCTAGTCCACATGCCCTTTATAACAGTGATGGGCCATTGAACTGTCTCAAGAGAGACAGGAGTATTTGCATGATTATGAAAATGATGATCAAATTCAGCAGTCTGTTCCTCTTACTGCTGCTGGCCCTACTGCATGAGTCTAAAGAGCAGACTAGAAGTAAGTGTATATATAGTTGTACATCATGATCTGTTGTCTAGGATCATTGATATATCTGGATGGGTTTGGTATGGTACCAGACTACAGTCAGTTAAGTGCTGCTAGTATCACTAGTTCAACTGGCCTATGGTGTAGAGGAGGAATAGAAGCAACTGATGCTGTCCAGTGGATACTACCTGATGCTACAATCCTCTCAAGTGGAAATACCAGCAGTAATATCACGAGTGTGTCAGTCTGCTTGCAGTCAGTAGGTCTGTTTGATATCAGTAGACACAATCTTAATGATGAGGAGTCTCTATCATCAACTGGTGATTCCTCTCTTCTCCTCTCTGGTGTATATACATGTATTGTTCCTTTTAAGGATGGTCGCATTGAGAGATATTATGTTTGGATTGTAAAAGGTAAGCATATACAGTGAGCAATCATGTTTGTATTATTGTAATAGAGAATACACCTCCAGTTTTCAATACCACATTAAGCGATTGCTCTATCATTGGTATCGATCCATTCCAGTCTATACTAACACTAAGTGCTGGAGGTCAAATAAACAATGGAGCAGTTACTAACTACACCTGCCCTGGAGTAGAAATAGCAGAGTTCAGAGGTGTAAGTAAAACACTCTCTCCCACAAGAATGACTCTATTTAAATTGTTTAATATTTCAATTGTTCCTCCACTAAATGATACCAATGGGTTTGTTGGATGCTCTGCTGTTAACACTGATGGAAATGATGTATTGAGGTGTACACTCAAAAGTATAACCACGTTTCATATAATAACGAAATAACATGTTCTCTTTACTGCAGGTATCTCTCAATCACTGCCAGTTATCACAAAAGCAATGAGATTATCCAATGACACATCATCAGCTACCATTGAATGGTCTCCTTCAGAAACCAGCCAGGCCTCCAACCTCTTTTATCAAGTATTTGCAAGAATCTTCACAAGCGAGCCATCAGATAGGACCGGTCTAATCACTGGTAGCATTATTGGAGACACTAGTGCTATTGTGAGAGGTCTCACAGAATATGTGTCATACCAAGTGATTGTGGCAGCATTTGATCAACAGACAATGGCCAGAATAACTCCATTACCTGTAGTCAGTGACACTTCAGTAATAAAACCAGGTATGAGCTACTCCCCATGCTTTGCAGTGATTATATACTCATACTGTTTGTTGTATTATAGTTCAGTGTGAAACTGCTACTGGATATTATTTAGACATTGATCTAAAGAATACTGATGATGATATTTGTAACAATATCACAAAACAAAATGAGAACTTCTTCCTTGAGGTAGTAAAGACTGTTGCTGAACTCCAACAAAGAGAATTTAAAAATTGCAGTGTCCTACTTGAACCAAAAATCATGAAGTTTACCTGTGACTTTCAGAATATGGAGACAAAAACTCCAAAAGGATCAAGAATAAAAATAAAATCTCTTATATTTTGTCAGAAATGTCTAAGAGAAAAGAGAAGGCAAGCAAGAATGTCTTCAAAAGCAAAAAACAAACTAAAAATGTCAAAAAATAAAAGTAAAACAAGAGGAAAGATATATCAATGTAGATCAGTATCAGTCATTGTAAGAGGAGTGTCATTGGTTGGTAAAGTCAAGATTGAAAGTACCTCCTCATATTATTGTAACCAAAGAGCAGCAAATGAATTTGGTCAATGTGGTAAGTACAAGTATTAATTGTTGAAATAATAATAACATTTTATTTTTAGACTGCCACAGAGACTGTTTCAACTAGTCATAATCATACACACACACACACACAAAGAGTTATGATTATGTGGATATTTTGTAATATTTGATGATGATAATTAAATTAAACAGAAAATTAGAGCTTAGGGTGTGTGCCCTCCTACATATTGTGTACATAGCATTGAAGGGCAGAGTAAGCAGTGTGGGGCAGTACTGTCAGCAAATAATGATAATATCAAATTAACTTGAGCCTACACACCCAAACAGAGTTAGTTAGAGCAGAGAAGAAGATGAAGTATTACATGATGCTGTTACTAGGTGCACTGCTATATGGAGGAGCTTCAGGTAATCTCATTGCTTTGTAATGTACCCAATGAGTTACTATGATCTATCACTCTGTAATGTATCATGTACAAGTAAATAGACAATTCTTTTATAGTCATAAATCAAAGTGCATAGGAACAGGCTATAGACTGTAGTAAATTGTCTAAAATAACATTATCACATTTTTATTACATTTTCTGATACATATTGATGCCCATATGGTGTGTAAAAAGTTTGAGCTGATTCTGACTTAAATTTTCTGAGTTACGGCCATTTTAAGAAAACACCAAAAGTTTGGTAAATACCCAAGGCTATAGTCCATGGTTTTTTCTAAAAAATGGCCAAAAAATCACTCCAAATTATTATTACATTTTCTGATGCATATTGATGTCCTTATACTGTGTAGCAAGTTTGAGCTGATTCTGACTTCAATTTTTTGAGTTATGGCCATTTTTTCAAAATGCCAAAATTTTGAAAAATACCCAAGGCTATTATAGTCCATGGTATTTTCCAAAAGATGACCAAAAAATCACTCCAACTCTTTATTACATTTTCTGATACATATTGATGTCCTTATGCTGTGTAGAAAGTTTGAGCTGATTCCAATTTCAATTTTCGGAGTTACGGCCATTTTAAGAAAATGCCAAAAATCTGAAAAATACCCAAGGCTATTAGTAACGCGGTAGCGTTACTAAGTAGGATTCACCCCAAACAAAATGGCTGCCACGACTTTTGCAGCCTTGCTATACCGGGAAAACGAGCTCCTATGCTTACCAGACTTTATAGAGGACCTTATCTTGACCAGAGGACTCCAATGGTACCACTAGCGTGGCTCTAGACCTTGTCTAAGCGAAAAGTCAAAAATCGGCGAACCGGCCGTTTTGTTCAGCCACCTTTTTTCATCTTCATCATCATCTTCATAATCAAGTCCTGTCAATCCAGTTGTCGGTGTGTATCTCAGTATCAGTTGGTGCTACAAGAATAATTCTTACACCAATCTACTCCAACAGTCTATGCGCAGGTCCATGTCCCATCAGATCATTCTTCAAGTAAGGAAAAGGTGATACTGTGACTGCTGGATCGAGCCATCTTAGCTACATGCCGCCATTTTGTTAATTAAAGAAGCTTGCCATGTGCTCCAAAATTTGGGTGTGGTCGCGCATGCTCAGATGCAGATCTGCTAGTGGTGGGCGATACTGGCCAAAATGAATTCGATACGATACCGATCGATATCAGCTCATATCGAGAGTATCGATACAGTTTTGATACGATATTTAGACCACACCTATGGAGTCACACCCCTTATTATTGACTGTTTTCATCGATGTTTTCATGCACGTGTATCCACGTGTGTGTATTATACGTCATTAACTTATTAAATATTTCATTATTAATATTATATAACCATAATAAATGGGCGTGGTCAACGTATCGATCCAGATTCCTTCAAAATTTCGATACCGATACGAATCGATACCGTAAAATATCGTTTGTATCGATAAAATATCGATATATCGCCCACCACTAAGATCTGCAGCTCTGGAAGAAGCAATTTATTTTTTACTAAGCTATGCTTGGAATCAACTTACTGCAATACTTTAGTGGAGGTTTCCAGCTAAAAGAAGGTATTGATTTTACATGTTACTGTTTTATCAAGTGTGTTATTTAATTTTATTAAAAAAAACAAACAATTAATTAATGTTATGACTTATGATATGCAATAATAATTATGAACTTGACAACAGCCTGGAAGAACAGGCATAGCAGGGAAGATGGACACTCTTAGCTCACAGATTCTTGAACAAGGACTTGTGTTAAGACTAGTATTAGTTTCACTTGTCATCAGTATAGTTGATATTCCTTCAGCATGTCTATTCAATGCTGTCTCTCATAAATGTTATAACAATGATAATAATAATAAAGAAAATTATTGTTTGTGTAAAATCAACAAGTATTACAATTGCAACTAAAGAAATACTATAAATATTATTTAAAAAATCAACACAAACAAGAACATAAAAAATTTAAAAAAAGCAAGATGAAGTAGGATTCCGAACAACCAACGAAAATACGAAATATTATTTAAAAAATCAACACAAACAAGTACAATGTAGAGTAGAATTTGCGTCACAAGTAGGATTTTCATTTCGTATTTTCGTTGGTCGTTCGGAATCCTACTTCATCTTGTTTTTTTAAATTTTTTATGCTTAGTCCATGGTATTTTCCAAAAAATGGCTCTGAAATCCCCCCCAAATTTTTATTACATTTTCTGATACAGATTGATGTCCTTATGCTGTGTAGAAAGTTTGAGCTGATTCTGACTTCATTTTTTCGAGTTACATGCCAAAAATCTGAAAAATACCCAAGGCTATAGTCCATGGTTTTTTCCAAAAAATGGCTTCAAAATTACCCCAAATTTTTGTTACATTTTTTGATAGATAATAATGTTCTTATACAAATTTAAAATGTTGAGTCAATTCTGATAAAAAATTAAGAAGCAATGGCCATTTAAAAAATTATCCAATTTTTGAAATTTTCACTGAACAGGAATTTTGACCAAATTTTTGCTGAAAATAAAATTAGAGAGTTCTCCAGTTTTATTACATTTTTTATTGCATGTATACATGTACTTGTAAATACAATATAATACATTCAATGGGTTTTTAATTTTTCAAGTTTTAGACATGTTAATAATTTTATGTAATGTGTCAATTGGCAGGTAAAGCAGGGATATTTGTGAGGAGTAGAGGCTTCATAAAAGACTATCATCAACTAACAATTGATGATTTAAGTGATGGAGGGCAACTTCATTGTGTCAATACTGAGAAACATAATGATTCCAGTTTATTGTGGATCCTACCAAGTGGAGATACAATACACTCACTTATTGCAGGAACCAATCTATTAAACAACAGTCAGTATTCATTAATGCTCCCCCTTCATTTGATAAAAAAGACTGCCGGAGTATATACTTGTAAAGTGAAAGACAGCACTGTTGATGGAACAATTGATGAACAGCATGTATGGATAGCATTAGAGCAAGGTAAGATATTTTGATGATCATTATCACTGATTTAATTCACTTTTAGAATCACCAGCACCTTACATTAAGGAGCATTCTTGTATACTGGAAAGTATCTTTCCCTACCAAGAGATGTATGTAATCATAATGACATCATGGATAGAACGGGGAGCACCATCACACATTAACTGCTTTATAAAAGACAGTCCTCAACAAGTGTTAAGACAAGCAGCCAAAGAGATCATCATTTTATCTAGTTATATGCCAGAGCCTCTAGCTAAAGTCTCTGTTGGTTACCTTGTACCATTCTTAACACCTCCTTATGATATTCAATGTACTGTCTCTAATGCTGGAGGTCAGGGCTCTTTTAACTGCATATTAAAAGGTATTTAAACTATTAATCATAATAATGATGTTTATTGAATGTAGACTCAAATATAAGTACACCTACTGTACTTACTATCATTAAGAAACAAGATAATGAAGTATTGCTGAGATGGGATGGAGTTAAGGATCCAATGAATCTCTTATCTCATTATTCAGTCTATCAGCAAACAAGAGTAGGGCTGATCATTAAGAAACAAGTATCAGAGCCTCAAGCAATACTTCCTGATACTAGGGAACTGAGTGATGTAAGGATTGTTGCTAATAGTCGACAGCCACTTCACAATGTGATATACTTACCATCAATCGGAAGCATTATCAGTATGTACAAGCATATCATTATTATTATTGTGTTATTAATTATTATTATAGATAAATGCCAACCATCATTTGGATATACGATACAGTTAACTGTAACTAAAGCAGAAGATGCAGATCTTAGTACAATGATAAATGATGTCATTGGTTCCACTGGTGTATTGAATACCTGCAGTGCAGTTGATGCAAGTATACTGAGCACTGAAGTGATCGAGGAATCAACCAGAACAAGTAGTAAAGGAAGTAAAACCAAAAAATCAAAAAGAACAGCAACAGAGAAGACAAGAAAGCACAAAAAATCAAAAACAAAAAAGAAGACAAAATCAAAGACAAAAACAAGATGGACAAAGACTAAGACTAAGACTAAGAGTAAGACTAAGACTAAGAGTAAGAGTAGGACTAAGACTAAGACCAAGACTAAGACTAAGAGTAGGACTAAGAGTAGGACTAAGACTAAGAGTATAAAGACTGCAGGAAAAGAAAAGTCAAAAAAGATGTCCTACAGTACAATTGCTGCTAAAGTCCTTGTCACTTGTGATAGCTGTAGCATTTGGAGAACAGGAACGACTAGCAATCCTAGCATAGGAACCTTCTCACAATCAATATCAAACAACTTTATGATAATATCAGGACCTGACTACTACTGTCAGGAAACTGTAGTTGAGAGCCGAAACCAAGTGTGCAGTGAGTTCCTTGATAATGATAATGATGATGATGATGATTAAACTTATTTTTCAGGTTGTTCAACAAGATGTAAAATTTAAAGACAAATCATTAATAATATTATTATTTAATTTAATTATTGTTATTATTATTATTCATTGATGTAAAACTAAAAGGTGGGACTAACCACATGTAGACATGGCGGATGGTTCAGGCGAGGGTTCAGGGTGGAAAAGAGTTCAATCTCTTTTTAAGTTAAGGTAGTAACAATAGGCACAGTGTATGAGTCTAACCTCCTGATAGTAATGGTTCAAGGCCGCCAGAGGAAATAGAAGCATGGTCTAATGCAGTGTTTGTGGCTACTGCCTTTGGATTCCTGTTTGGTGGACTGATTGGTGCCAGGCACTCTGGTGATAAGTATATAGCCATGAATCATAATACTAAATACCAACACCCCATCCAAGCTCATGTAAGTGTATACAAAAGTGTTTCTTTATTTGTTTGTGTATACAATACTCCACAGAGAGAGATGCACGGTGCAGCTGCACTAGGTTTCTTGCGTCAAGGTCTCAAGTGGGGCTATAAGATGGGAGCTTTTGTTGCTTTGTTTAGGTACTCGATGACTTTTAACTAACCAACCTTGACCTTCTCTTTAGCGGCTGTGATATTTTATTGTCTGTCTATCGAAATAAAGATGACATGTTAAATATGATTGCGTCCGGAGGTATAACAAACATTGATAGTATGAAATGTCTTACCATTGTACAGGTGTGACTGGACTCCTCTTTAGAGTAAGGTATGGCATTAAACCATCAATTGGAGGAATGACATTAGGACTATTAGTAACGTAATTATATTCATTATCTACCAATTGATTGATCCTCCTTGTGTGCAGGACTCCGTTTGCTGTAGTATTCCATGGGCTGGACTGGCTGTTGGTCAGTGAAGAGAAACGACAGAAACGCATAGAGCAAGTATTGGAAGCAAGAAGAAAGAGAGAGAGAACTTGGTAAGAAATGACCAGTACTATAGATTGAAGAGAGACACTGCCTGTTTATAATGTAGGGATGATAGATTGGATGTGATTAGTGAAGTAATGGACAATCTTGATGTTGATGATGAATCATCAACAAAGTCTCTGAAAACTTATTATGAAGTAAAGAATTCTAAATAGATAATAATAATAATAATAATAATAATAATAATAATAATAGCTAAGCAATATATTCATTAGTTGCTGATGTCACTTTTGTTACACGTCAAAGAGTCTTAATTACTTGTTCAATGTTATTTACGACTGACAGTAAACATGTCAGTCCTATTAACAACTTATGAATATCCTTAAATTGTATCTTTATATCTCACTGGCAGCCCCACCTTTTCCTTTGCATTCATACATGGTCTTGTTTGTCAACTGCTTGGATTCTTGAGCCAATAGCCCATACAGTGTAATAGAGTAGTAGTTATGTTTGCACGGGCAGTGAGGCAAATCTCAGGTGTTCCTTTTGAAGGAAAGACAGAATCTCTTGAAGGAGCTGAGCCTGAACTCTGTATTACCATTTTCCAAAGAGGCTTGAATTTTTCTGGTGTTAAGAAGAAGCTAGTCAATGCTGATCCTGCCTGGATGGAGTCCTTCATTGAGGAAGGAGGCCTCTTTGCTCTCTTTGAGGGACTCCAGGGACTTGAGAACTCAGGACTGGACTCCATTGCCGGTACTGTCAAACTACTGGACTGTGTCGATTGCATCAAAGCAGTCATGAACTCACAAGTTGGACTTGAGTTTATAATCCACTCTGACAAGAACTTTACTAACATACTGATTGAAGGTGAGTGATAAACAGGAGGTGATGATTATATACTGATTGTTATCTAACGTTCTTTGTTGTGTAGAGTTGAATACTAATATTCCACTGGTGAAGATGCACATATTTGAGATGCTAAGTGCAGTGTCTATATATTCTGATGAAGGTCTGTATGTTGTCCTTGGAGCATTGAAGCATTATAAGGTGCAGTAGTAGCCATTAGTAATGGATCCTTTCTTTATCATAGCAATACTGATACACTCCCGGTACTAATGGTGCATGAACTGTTATTAATGGTTATTAGGTGTTTAATGGTCTCAGACATCACTTCAGTAAACTGATTGAGGAATTGCAGTCGAGTGAAACTGATGAGTATGCTGCTTGTGTGTTAGCATTCATCAATTGCTTGATAGCAGGATCAGTGGGGCTTGAGGCCAGAGTTCACCTCCGCAATGAACTACTAGGTATGACTTCATTTCACAGTTGCCTAGTGTCTGATTTAATTGATAACATGTAGCTTCATCCATGTATGCAATTGGAATTCAATTTATGTATTGATTTAGTCAAATCATACTTTAATTAACATACCATCCTCCTTTGTATTCAATGCAGCACTCAACCTCCAGGAAGAGTTGAACAGGTTCAAGTAAGTTTTTGACAATGCAATAATTATTACAATTACTTTTTATTGACTAAAGGAGCAGTTCTTGTGAGTCATTAATAACACAACTTGACGTCTTTGAGGATTCCAATGCTTCTGATAGTCAGTTACTGGTAGAACAAGGAATCGACTTACAGTCACCAGAAGAAATGTTCCACACTGTGTATGAGAAGGTACTGCAGCAACACACGCTTACACGCATTATTTTTTATTATTTATTATTATTTATTATTATTTATTATTATTTATTATCATGATTTATTGTATAATAATAACAACATGTACATACACTGACAGGTCCTGGGTACACCACAAGTATTGAACCTGCTACACATACTCCAGAGTATGGTACTGATTGAAAGGGGATCCACTGATGCTGGAATGATATGGACACTCCTTGAAGAACTGACACAAAGAACTGTACTGATGAACGAACCTCAAAGGATTGAAGAGTTCCGTAGGAAATCACTTGAACTGATAACTGAGGCAGTTAAAGCTAGAAGAACCAGTACTACTGCTGGTAATTATTATCACTATTATTATTATTATTATTATTATTATTAATTGTGTTGTTTATTGTTTAGCTCCAACAATATTTGAAGAGGAATCTCCTCATTTTGACACCTCATCACCAGACCCACTCACCCCACCACCTCAGGCTCCACCCCCTCCTCCCCAGGCTCCTCCCCCACCACCTCCTCCTCCCCAAGCTCTGCCCCCTCCTCCTCAAGCCCCGCCCCTCCCTCATGTATCGTCCAATAGTCCATTACTGGTTCATCCTCCTTTACAAAGGACCTCTTCTATATTAGACATGGCCAGGTCCTACACCCCCAGTAAGAGCATGAAGAAGCTTAATTGGCAAAAGATACCCCAACACTTAGCAACAAGGTCAGGTACACTTTGGGAGGTATCGACCAACCTCTCCCTCCAACCAAAAGTGAACATCAAGTTTGATGAACTTGAAGAATTGTTTGCTCGTAAAGGAGTGATGAATCAGCGAAGCATGGATACCACCACTCCTCTTAAGCCCTCGCCTTCTGTTGTTAGTTTACTGGATACTAAAGCTAGTCTTAATGTCAGTATATTCCTGAAGCAGTTTAAACTGGACAATACCAGTATAGTTGATATTATAAAGGATGGCCAATACACTAAGATCAGTATTGAACAGCTTAATGCTTTAGCTAAACTACTCCCTAGCAAAACAACAGTAAGTACCTTTACCATTATCATTAACCAGTTGTATTACCAGTATCATTAACCAGTTGTATTACCAGTATCATTAACCAGTTGTATTACCAGTATCATTAACCAGTTGTATTACCAGTATCATATCCAGTTGTATTACCAGTATCATTAACTAGTTGTATTACCAGTATCATTAACCAGTTGTATTACCAGTATCATTAACCAGTTGTATTACCAGTATCATTAACCAGTTGTATTACCAGTATCATTAACCAGTTGTATTACCAGTATCATTAACCAGTTGTATTACCAGTATCATTAACCAGTTGTATTACCAGTATCATTAACCAGTTGTATTACCAGTATCATTAACCAGTTGTATTACCAGTATCATTAACCAGTTGTATTACCAGTATCATTAACCAGTTGTATTACCAGTATCATTAACCAGTTGTATTACCAGTATCATTAACCAGTTGTATTACCAGTATCATTAACCAGTTGTATTACCAGTATTTGGTTATTGTATTGCAATAGGTTGAGCTATTGAAGTCTTTTGATGGACAGAGGTCTTTGCTTGGAACACCCGAGGATTTTTTTCTTCAACTTTTACAAGTTAAAAGGTGACAGTTAACAGTGGTGCATTGAATTACACATAAACCCAAGCACTGTTTGTACTCTCTGCTTATTTGTACCGTCTGCTTAAGAAGTCTCTCAATAGTTTCAATGCATGATCTGATTTTTAAGTAACTTCAAACATACACAAAAAAATCTAATTTTTATCAGAATCAGTTCACACTTTCTACACAGCATAAGTGCATGTATATGTATCAGAAAATGTAATAAAATTGGAGAATTCTCACCTTGACATTTTTGGCAAAATTTGCTCAAGACCATATACTATAGCACAGGGACTTTTGTCCGATTTTGGAGCAACTTTAAAAAATTATAAAAAATCCAAACTTGATTGGAATCAGCTCCATCTTTATACACAGCATAAGTACATGTATATGCATCAGGAAATGTAATAAAATTGAGGAATTTTTTACTTGTCAATTTTTGTGAAATTTTACAAAAATCCCTGTACTATAGTACAGGGACTTTTGTCCGATTTTTGAGCAAATTCAAAAAATCATAAAAAATCCAAACTTGATCGGAATCAGCTCCAGCTTTCTACACAGCATAAGTACATGTATATGCATCAGGAAATGTAATAAAATTGAGAAATTTTTACTTGTGAATTTTTGTGAAATTTTACAAAAGTCCCTGTACTATAGTACAGGGATTTTTGTCCAATTTTTGAGCAACTTTAAAAAATCATAGAAAATCCAAACTTGATCAGAATCAGCTCAATTTTTCTACACTGAATAAGTACATGTATATGCATCAGGAAATGTAATAAAATTGAGGAATTTTCTATCTGTCAATTTTTGTGAAATTTTTGAAAAATACAGGGACTTTTGTCCTATTCTGGAGCAACTTTAAAAAATTGTTAAAAATCTAATTTTGATCGGAATTAACTCAAACTTTTTACACAACATAAGGACATGCATATGTATCAGAAAATGTAATAAAATTGGAGAATTCTCACCTTGACATTTTTGGCAAAATTTGCCCAAGACCATGTACTATAGTACAGGGACTTTTGTCCGATTTTTGAGCAAATTCAAAAAATCATAAAAAAATCCAAACTTGATTGGAATCAGCTCCATCTTTCTACACTGCATAAGTACATGTATATACATCAGGAAATGTAATAAAATTGAGGAATTTTCTATCTGTCAATTTTTGTGAAATTTTTGAAAAATCCCTGTACTATAGTACAGGGACTTTTGTCCTATTTTGGAGCAACTTTAAAAAATTGTAAAAAATCTAATTTTGATTGGAATCAACTCAAACTTTCTACACAGCATAAGTGCATGTATATGTATCAGAAAATGTAATAAAATTGGAGGATTCTTTACTTTTCATTTTTGGTGAAATTTGGCCTGAATACAGGGACTTTGATCTGAGTTTGGAGTAACTTTTAAAAATCATAAAAAATTTAGTTTTAATCAGAATTAGTTCAAACTTTCTGCACAACATAAAACCGTTTATATGCATCAGAATTCTTTGGTATTTTTTTGATTTTTATAGTTACACACTACGCATTGAGGCAATGAAGGTTAGGCTGGAATATAGTGAGAGACAAACTGAATTGAAGCAAGTTATAAATACATTGAGAATGGCAATATCAGGTTAACTTGAAGACTACTTATTTATTTACATTTTATTTATTTATTTATTTATTAATTTATTTATTTACAGAGGTATTAGATTCGTCTTCTATCCGTGACATATGCTATGTTGCCTTGGTAACCGGGAATGTTATTAATGCAGTAAGCACAGATAATAATATTAAAATAATTAGTATTAATTCTTATATTTAGGGTGGTCATGCTGGTTCGGCATTTGGTTTCACAATATCTTCACTGCAAAAGTTAAAGGATACTCGAGCCAACAAGTCAAATATGTCATTGCTCCATTACATTACTGGCCTCTTTGATCAACAGCTTCCTGACGTCTCAAAATGGAGGGAACAGCTACCACATCTTGAAGAAGCAAGCAAGTAAAGCAGTGACTCCTCCTATTACCATAGATTATTCATAGTTATTAATTTTTAAGGACGAGTCTTGAGTATTTGACTGAGCAGGTGACACATATTGACAGCCAAATCAAAGGATTGCGTAAGAAGATCAAGGAGTCCCCGGGGGACCTTCAGGACCAGCTGGAGTCATTCTTACTTGAAGCAGAAGAGGAAGTTGTTGATCTTCGTTTTGCTTTAGAGAATGTTCATGACCTTTCAAAGCAAACAGCTGATTATTTCTGTGAGGATAGTGAGAGCTTTAATCTTAACGTGTGCCTCTCAGAACTCTTTGGATTCTTCCTTGAGTATGAAAAGGCCATTAAGGTAAGGTAGAGAAGTTTATTGATGAAAGTCACTGTGTGTCATGTATGGGCTAGGAAAACAAGCAAAGGGCAATACTAGAAGCAGAGGCAAAGAAGAGAGAGGAACAAAGAACCAACCAACATAAGAAAACTAAAAACAAAACAAACTCAATATCATCAACTAATGAAGAACATTGTCTTGTTGATCAGCTCCTCCAAGAAATAAAGGAAGGAACTTCTCTCCGCACAACTAACAAGTCTCACTCAAGAAGGAGGAGCTCCTTAAATCATGATGGACTCAAGCGACTTCAAGATGTTATTTTGAAAAGTGAAGCATATTACAAGAAAAGACGTGCTTCTCAAATATCCCAAGAAGACAGAGAAAGACTAACCGACGTACCATTAGCCTCCGTTAATGAGGAAGAACCTTAATTAACACACTCCACACAAGCAATGATAGTATAATATACCTACTGCTATATCTAAAACCCACTCCTTTAACTTTAGATTGTAATTTGTACCACTATAAGAATGTATTTTTAAAATGAACAAGATTTCCCGCCAATAAACCCGGTCATCTCCGTTTTTTAATTTAGTACATGTACCGGACCCAATAAGTCCGTATAACTCCGTTTTTGCATATTAAACAAAAATGTCTTCCAGCAGGTAAGATAAAAAACAGTCCTGCCTATATACCTCTCTCTCTGTTTGTTGTAGTGAAAGGAGAGGGAGGAGGGCGAGTAGAAGGAGAGACAGATCCTACAGTAGATCAAGAAGCAGGAGTGTATCTCGGAGTAGAAGCAGATCAAGAAGCAGGGAGAGAAGGAATACGAGTAGAGAGAGGAGGTCCAGTAGATCATGGAGCAGAGAGAGGAGGAGTAGGAGCAGAGACAGGAGTAGAGAGAGGAGGAGACATCGTAGAGTCTGGAGGGTGGGTAATAAATGGGTGGGGCAGTGCATCTTTAATAATGTATAACAACAAACCTTGGCAAAGCATGTCTCATAAAATGGCCGAATTATAATGGGAGAAATTATTTCTTGTTTGAATATAACTAGGAACACGATGATAGAGATGAAGTTGATTACTCCAGTAGGAGAGATGACCGGTATTCATTAGGAATTATTAACGGATCATTGAGTCCTTTTTAGATCCATACAGCATCACAGTTCAGAACCTGGACCTGTTGTAATGCTCAGAAACCTTGTAATGTCAATAACGAAGGAACAGGTGCGGGTGTTTCTATTTAATGCACATGTATTTCTATTTAATGCTCACCAACAGCTGGTGGCTGCAATGGGCCCTGCCATGTCCACAGTAGTTGACATCAGGCTGATCCAGAACAGAGAGGGTAAGCATTGTCATGTGAGTCTCACGTGACTCCTCTTGTAGGGTCTCGTAACTATGCTTTTGCTGAATTCAATTCAGTTGAAGATGCTACAAAATGGATGAATGAACATAAAGAGGTTTGACAGCAAAAGCTAATAATTTACTCGATCTTAGGCTGGTTTCCATGTGCGTGGTTGTGAGGTGAACATAACTTACAGTCGACAGCAAAAAGATAACAACAATATTGAGACTAAGAACAAGAGAGACTCAAGACGTGGCGACTGGAACTGCTTTAAGGTAGAGGAGGAGGAGGGGGGAAGGGTGATCATATTGTTCTTTTTAGTGTGGTACACTTAATTTTTCAAAGAGGAGTGTTTGTTTAACGTGCGATTGTTCAAGATCAGGTAGTGATGCAGTCCCATGTTAATTTGCTCTTATTCCTTTCCTGTCTAGAATCAGACAGTCTTGAAGATGACAGATTATCAGGACGACTCCCTGAATCAGAGCAGCGTGAAGACACATCAGAACCTCCTTCCAATGGTACATCAAGTACCACACCTTCACACGAACCCCTTCTTACAATATTGGAGCTCACGCTCCTTCTTCAAATAATGTCCCAAGTTATAAACACAAGCTCCATTAGACCATTGATGTACTAGCTCCTACAGTTACTGGTTCAGTTCATTTTGTGTAAATTGACTTTTTCCTTCTCTTTCGCTTGGTCTATTCTCTTTTAGTCATTATCATTCGTGGTTTGGAACTGTCTTCTAATGAGAAATCAGTGAGTACATGTACACATCCACTCGTCATCCAGTAACATTGCCCCTTTAGATCAGAGATGCTATATCTGGTATATCCAGTGTCCATCTGAAGGACATTAGACTCATCAAAGATAAAGTCACTAATATTTCAAGAGGTTTCTGTTTTGTAGAGACTGATACAGCTGAGGTATTGCTACATGTACATGTACTGTATACATGTAACTGTACTTGTGTTAGGAATGTGGTGAGCTAATGAAAGCTGTACAGGAGCAGTTTCCCGCCTTTTTCATTGACGGAAAGAGAGGTACAACTAGAATACCTTGCTGATATTGTATCTACACATTCTTCAGTGAATCCTTCATTCGCCAGACAGAACATAGTACCTGTCCAAAGCAAACCAAGGTATAGGCTGGACTTATGTACATGTACAGTACATGTTCGTAATTAACACATTCCTTAGTAACGCTAAAGCAGCAGCCGCTATTGAACAAGCTCAAGCTATGGTTAGTTAACAGTTGATAATTGATATTGTATTCACTTGTCCAGAACCAGCAAAGAGCTTTAAGACAGAAACAGCAACAATCATCAGCTAATAACACCATTAGCAGCAGTACAGGTAGAGGTAGACTCACCCAGTAAATGTATTTCATTATGAATATTAGGTAATACTGAAACACCTTCTGATAGTGGTGAGTGAAGTATACTGAGTTATACTGGAGTATACTGGTTATTTTTAGGTCTTCCGTCTACATACATGTTTGATTCTGCTTCTGGCTTTTATTACGACACGACCACCGGACTGTATTATGACCCTAAAACACAGGTGCATGATATTTAATTATTTATTCATGATTATTATCTTCAATTACAGTATCATTATAATAGTCAGACTGGACAGTATTGTTACTATGATGCCAATAAACTAGCTTATATATCTGTTAATGCTGATGGGTAGATAATACAATTATTATTATTAACTATGATACTTATTAATAGCACACCTGCAGCTGTTAGTGAAAGTGATGAATCTATTCCGGCATCTAAAGGTTGGTATAGTTTAAATGTACATGTACATGTATTATTGATGCAGAGAAGAAAAAGAAAGATGTTAATACAGTAACAAGTAGCAAGACAGCAAAGAAGGTAGTGCTAATATTGTATTGTCATCTGTTGGACTTGTCATTGATCAGATTGCTAAAGACATGGAGCGATGGGCTAAATCTATTAATACTCAGAAACAAGTTCAACAAAGTTTAATTCATCACCAGCAACAAGTAATGATACAGCAAAGACCATTGGCTGCTGTTGAAGATATCAATCCAGCAACAATAATGGAGTCATCACTCACTGAGGAATCAACTACTCACGTAATTATATTATCATTATTTTCTTTCTTTCATGTATTATTGATTATTGTTGTGTCAGGAGTTGGTTAGTTCTAGTGAATTCATTGACGTGGAGCAGCTAGCCTGTCTCCTTTGTAAGAGGAAGTTTGCTAATGAGTCACAGTTACTGAAGCATCAGCAGTTCTCGGACCTACACAAAGTAGCTACATGTATTGATGATGTACTGTGTCTTTATTGGAGCTGCACTTTATGTAGCAAAACATGGAAAAGGAGAGACAGAAATTATTCTCTAATCCAGGAGGAGCACCTGAAGTAAAAACTGGCCCCCACTGATTATTATTATTATTATTATTTATATTCACTTCAGTATAGAGACAGAGCTAAGGAGAGGAGGGATAAGTTTGGTACAGTGGCCATTGTTCCTGGTTGGAAGAAGAGATTTGAATTAGAGAGAGCAAGAGAATCTATAGACTCTTCAGACACGTAAGAATTTAATTATTAATTATTAATTATTATTAATTATTAATTATTATTAATTAAAAGATACGAACCTCCAGCTGAAACTCAATCTCGTTCTCATGACAATGTTGGAAGCAAGTTATTAAAGGTACGTTGTTACTATGGATACTGTTACTATGGATACTGTCCCTCAGGCGATGGGATGGAGTGAAGGTAAAGGATTAGGGAAGCAGCATCAAGGAATCACTGCACCAATTGAAGTATACCATTCTTATCATTCTTTATTGTTACTGATTACTCTTAAAAGGCGGAACAAAGAGCCCCTGCAGCTGGTCTAGGATCAGTGGGCAGTCATTATGGAGGTGCCAGTGGGTCTAGCAGTTACAGGGACAATGTTAAGTCTGTGGCTAGAGCCAGATTTCAACAAATGTTTCAGAACAAAAATTAATATTAATAATAATTATTATTATTAAGTACATGTACATGCACATATTTACTATAAATGTCAAAATTTGTAAAGTTAACCTACTGTGATCATAATGTCACATGATCAATGTGTCACATGATCAGGTCCATATATATAAATGCACTCAGCAGTCAGTAGTCATTGCACAGTAACCAGTTTATTGCAGTACACATTTGCAGTAAATCTTGTTCAACATGGCCACTCCTCCTAGTGGTTCATTAAGGATAGGGGATACTGTATTGTTTAGGATTAACAATGGATTTGTGTATTCAGAGCTATCAAGGTATAACGTGCCTATATTTAATTTATTAATTAAGATATCTGCTCTTAGTTCTCCTTATAACTTCATGATGGTTTCTGGTGACACTGAAGAGCTACCTAATGTGAACTGTAAGCATATGCAGTGTATGTGGGTGTATTCATGAGTCCTTCATTTCTTGTCAGTTGCTGTGTTCAAGGTACTAGCTCCTAACAAGTACAAGGCACGTCATCATCTTGCAGAGTTGGAACAGTGAGTTATACGAGAGGGTCACTGGTTAATGGTCACTGGTTATTGTGTGTATTTTGTAGGAGAAAGAGTGAAGAATATGAAATATTGAATGCTAAAGTAAACTAGCACACAATACACAGTCTATACTGTATATACTATGTATTGTATGCTATACATATACTGTATATACAGTACATGTACATGTTAATTCATGTTAATGTAGCGAGCATTGGAAGTGGAGAACACTGAGAATGAGATTGAACAAGCTAGAAGATATGGATCAAGAGTATTATATGGAGACTCTGTCCAGGTAATCGAGGGACTGGTCCAGCTGGACTCTGTTGATTCATTAATGGTTTGTAGTTGCAGCATGTTTCATCTAAGAAGTTTGTGTCCGTTCATTCAGAAGCTTCAAAAACAGAGAGCAACAATCTTCTAGTAAGTAAATTGGAATAATATGTATTTAATCAAATGTGTTATAGATCAGTTTGTCCAGTGTCAATGCTGAAGGTTGTGTTTTTAAAGTCCTCCCTCGGTATAAAGTGAGATCTGAAGGCGACGAGGTACTCATTGGACAGTACATGATAATTAATTATTATTTATTAATGAATGAAGGTTCGATTTCGTGACCAGCTCAAGATTGAGAGTATGAAGACACAAGGCCAGTTCCTCCACTCCAGTAACAGGACACTGGGAGCTTCTAATGCCAGCTTCAATGTACTGAAGGACTGGTCAGTATTGCCTTTTTATTTATTTATTTATTTTATTTATGTTTATTTAGTTTTGAGTTGAATCTCTCTGCTACTGAATCAGCTCTTACTCTAATTTCTCACTTCTCTCCATCTTCTAACAAGATTGACGACAAAGCTTTGAGAGTAAGTACATCTTCAACTGCTCTACAGTAACAGCTAGTATAGTAACAGTATAGTACTTGTTTTTTACATTTGGTTGAATAGTTAGTTGCACAGTACATTAGGTGACAGCCCTGGTCACTATTAACAGTTATTCCACAGACTGTCCCACACTACTTCAATTGTTGATAACATATGATACTTACTATTAACACATTCCACAGCAGCCATAGCCTAATTCTCATTGAGGACATAATGTAACTGTGACCTTTAGCATGGACCAGTGTACATGTACCATATTCTATACTGATCTTTACCATGGACCAGTGTACATGTACCATATTCTATACTGACCTTTACCATGGACCAGTGTACATGTACCATATTCTATACTGACCTTTACCATGGACCAGTGTACATGTACCATATTCTATACTGACCTTTACCATGGACCAGTGTACATGTACCATATTCTATACTGACCTTTACCATGGACCAGTGTACATGTACCATATTCTATACTGATCTTTACCATGGACCAGTGTACATGTACCATATTCTATACTGACCTTTAGCATGGACCAGTGTACACGTACCATATTCTATACTGACCTTTACCATGGACCAGTGTACATGTACCATATTCTATACTGACGTTTAGCATGGACCAGTGTACATGTACCATATTCTATACTGACCTTTACCATGGACCAGTGTACATGTACCATATTCTATACTGACCTTTACCATGGACCAGTGTACATGTACCATATTCTATACTGACCTTTAGCATGGACCAGTGTACATGTACCATATTCTATACTGACCTTTAGCATGGACCAGTGTACACGTACCATATTCTATACTGATCTTTACCATGGACCAGTGTACACGTACCATATTCTATACTGATCTTTACCATGGACCAGTGTACATGTACCATATTCTATACTGACCTTTAGCATGGACCAGTGTACACGTACCATATTCTATACTGACCTTTACCATGGACCAGTGTACATGTACCATATTCTATACTGACCTTTACCATGGACCAGTGTACATGTACCATATTCTATACTGACCTTTACCATGGACCAGTGTACATGTACCATATTCTATACTGATCTTTACCATGGACCAGTGTACATGTACCATATTCTATACTGACCTTTACCATGGACCAGTGTACATGTACCATATTCTATACTGACCTTTACCATGGACCAGTGTACATGTACCATATTCTATACTGACCTTTACCATGGACCAGTGTACATGTACCATATTCTATACTGACCTTTACCATGGACCAGTGTACACGTACCATATTCTATACTGACCTTTACCATGGACCAGTGTACATGTACCATATTCTATACTGACCTTTACCATGGACCAGTGTACACGTACCATATTCTATACTGACCTTTAGCATGGACCAGTGTACATGTACCATATTCTATACTGACCTTTAGCATGGACCAGTGTACATGTACCATATTCTATACTGACCTTTACCATGGACCAGTGTACATGTACCATATTCTATACTGATCTTTACCATGGACCAGTGTACACGTACCATATTCTATACTGACCTTTACCATGGACCAGTGTACACGTACCATATTCTATACTGACCTTTAGCATGGACCAGTGTACATGTACCATATTCTATACTGACCTTTAGCATGGACCAGTGTACATGTACCATATTCTATACTGACCTTTACCATGGACCAGTGTACACGTACCATATTCTATACTGACCTTTACCATGGACCAGTGTACACGTACCATATTCTATACTGACCTTTACCATGGACCAGTGTACACGTACCATATTCTATACTGACCTTTAGCATGGACCAGTGTACATGTACCATATTCTATACTGACCTTTAGCACACAATGTTTGACTTGTATTCATAATGTGTCTTCTTCATAGGCTGGCAGTTGTGTGAGATTGTTCCACAAAGAAGATGAGTGTTACATTGTAGCTGAAGGATCTTTTGCTGAACTTGATAATCCTATCATTGAGGATGGTCTGTTACTGTATTTAGTAACACTGTTCTATTAATAGCTACATGTGTAGTTCATTGTAGAATGAGAAGAGTTGACAATAGGAAACATGGTGAGCCTTCAACCTCCTCTAATACATACTGGCAGATTGAGAAGCAAGAGAACCCAATTGATGGTAAGTTATGTTATTAATTAACTACAGTACATTATTATCCTGTGCTTGCTTCATAAGGTAATGTCATATCTTGGGGTGACAGATGCAGACTGAAGCACTTACCAACAAGATCCTACCTTGCAGTGCAGAAAGAAGGAGAGCAAGACTGGAAGGTCAATATATTGTACATGTACATGCAGTTTTATTGTTATACGGTATATTGTATCTTATGGTAACTCTATAGGTTACTTTAACAGAGGAGAAAGGTCTGGATACAATATTCAGTTTCTCACCACTGATTCAAGTACCATACACACACACACATTAATAGATGTACCACTGATTCAAGTACCATACACACACACACACATTAATAGATGTACCAGTCAATATGTATCATAATCATAAATACTTTGTCAGTGACTGTTACTTCATATGATACATCAATAGGAAGGAGATGAAGTTTTGCTTGAATCATATGCACTTATTAAACACAGGGTCAGTGGGAGGTGGCTTCATTTAGATAAACAAAGTAACTTTCTTACAGTTACTATATTAATTTAATGGACTTCTGTCTCAACTAAGGTAAATATGAACGAGTTGGTTTTGATTCAAAGGCTAAAGGACTGGCTGGACTACAATGGGACTCTGCTGAATTATATAAAGTAATTGATTTGTTAATAAATTAATAATAATAATAATGATGATGATGATGATGATGATTAGTTGACTACCAGTGCAGACAGAGGAGATTATGATTCATTTACACTACAAGAGGTATGCTAGTATATCCCAGTATATTCTAGTATATCCCAATAGGTCAAAGAAGATCTGGTGGATAGATTCAATTTTGTAGCTGGTATTGTACCAGTACTTACTGCATTTATTAGAAGTGTTAGTATTCAGTGTACACTGGTATATTATTATGAACAATGTACTGTAGTGCTTTGATGGCAGTGACATCAAACAGAAGCAAGGTGTACGTGTGAGAGAGTCTCTTAAAGATTTAAAGAAATGGCTAGTGACAGACAGAGACAGAGACACTAAGAATAACCAGAAACTGCTTAGGAATTTAAGAGTACATAGCAATAGTGTCAGGATATACATGTATGTATAATAGGTATTGGAACAATTGGCAGAGATACTTAAAGCAGTTGAAGAGTTATCTAGTCGATCAAAGTAACCACTTTAATGTACATTATTATTATTAATGTTTTTACCTATACAATGTACTTGCATATATATTCAAGTTTTGATCATTCAAAGATTAAGCCGAAATTCCTTGTACTATTAGCCCACTTGTGAAAGGGAACAAAGCCTTCGAAAAGTTATTGTAAATAATAAAGCATGAAGGCTAAGGAAAAACATAAATTTTTCCAAAAATGGCTCTGAAATTACCCCAAATTTTTAATACATTAAAAAATACATATTGATGTCCTTATGCTGTGTAGAAAATTTGAGCTGATTCCGACTTCAATTTTTCAAGTTATGGCTGTTTTAAGAAAATGCCAAAAATCTCAAAAATACCCAAGGCTATAGTCCATGGTTTTTTCGAAAAATGGCTCCGAAATTGCCCCAAATTTTTATTACATTTTCTGATACATATTGATGTCTTTATGCCTTGTAGAAAGTTTGAGCTGATTCCAAGTTCAATTTTTCAAGTTATGGCTGTTTTAAGAAAATGCCAAAAATCTGAAAAATACCCAAGGCTATAGTCCATGGTTTTTTTGCAAAAATGGCCAAAAAATCACCCCAAATTTTTATTACATTTTTTGATACATATTGATGTCCTTATACCTTGTAGAAAGTTTGAGGTGATTCCGACTTCAATTTTTCAAGTTACAGCTGTTTTAAGAAAATGCCAAAAATCTGAAAAACACCCAAGGCTATAGTCCATTGTTTTTTTTCAAGAAATGGCCAAAAAATTACCCCAAATTTTTATTACATTTTTTGATACATATTGATGTCTTTATGCCTTGTAGAAAGTTTGAGCTGATTCCAAGTTCAATTTTTCAAGTTACGGCTGTTTTAAGAAAATGCCAAAAATCTGAAAAATACCCAAGGCTATAGTCCATGGTTTTTTCCAAAAAATGGCCAAAAAATTATTCCAAATTTTTATTAGATTTTCTGATACACATTAATGTCCTTATGCTGTGTAGAAAGTTTGAGCTGATTCCGACTTCAATTTTTCAGGTTATGGCCGTTTTAAGAAAATGCCAAAAATCTGAAAAATACCCAAGGCTATTATAGTCCATGGTTTTTTCCAAAAAATGGCCAAAAAATTACCCCAAATTTTTATTACATTTTCTGATACATATTGATGTCTTTATGCCTTGTAGAAAGTTTGAGCTGATTCCAAGTTCAATTTTTCAAGTTACGGCTGTTTTAAGAAAATGCCAAAAATCTGAAAAATACCCAAGGCTATTATAGTCCATGGTTTTTTCCAAAAAATGGCCAAAAAATCACCCTAAATTTTTATCACATTTTCTGATACATATTGATGCCCTTATGCTGTGTACTGATTATTATCCTTACTATTGTAGACACTTTATTGTGGAAATTGGTCGTGAATGTTATAACGTCATTCAAAAGTTTTTGGAAGGAGACAGTCGAAAGAATGAGAACTATCTTGCACATTTTATTGAATTTTTTCAAACACAGGCAAGAAATACCCACACTATAATTAATATAATTTATTGTTTTATAGATGGGTCAAGGTTTAAATGCAGAGGAAGTATTAGTTGAAATAGTTCAGGACAACTTGTAAGTGACTCTATGTATATAATGCAAAAGTCCCTCTCACTGTGTGTCACCTTTTAGAACTATTGTATCAACAATGGCTGACACTCAGATGAGCAATATGATCAAGCAATTCGTTGAAACACAAGTAAAAGTGTTATACAATTATACTGGGAATAATTTAAATGAATCGTTGATGTAGGACCCAAGGTTCTTGGAGTTTCTCAGTTCACTTTGTGTGTGTGCAGATAGACCAATCCCATCAACACAAAGTAACTTTATTATTATTAATTGTTATTGATTTTGTTATTATTTTTTATTATTCTTAATTATTTGTGTTTGATAGTTCGATTGCTGAATGAACTAGTGAGACCTCATGGAAGAGTAAGAAAATGAATGAATTATTAATTAATTAATTGACAACTGCAGGATATATTCCTGCAAACTGAAGTTGATCGCATAGCAGAGACTGGAGAGGAGAGGGTGTTTGTTCGTGGTCCCTCAGTGAATGACAAGTTGATATCAATGCGTAAGATTAATCCACCAGAGGACAAGAAAAGACAAATTAGGAGATCTACCTCAGAGAAAAAAGATAAAAGGGTTTGATTTTATCAAATTATTTGTTGCATTAACCTTCTGGCAGGACCCTTATGAACTGTTGCTAGCCCAGTTACACTTTATAGCTAAACTGTGCAAGGTAACCTTTTAAGATACTTGTAGTGTACTATCAACTCAAACTGGTCTACAAACTGACAATATGAACATGTATTATATTGCTAGGGCAATAACAATGAGACCATATCTGCACTGATGTATAGTGAAGAGAATTCAACTGGGTACATTGGTTTTAATGAAGCTATTACTGTTGTTAAAGATGCTCAAATTGATTCTACTTTGAGATCCTGTTATGTTGAACTGATTCTTGTTATGTTTGTTGATGTTGGAGAGAACAGGTCATTCCTAGACCACCTCTGCTACTCTTTTGTGAGTACATTCAGTATAACGTGCCCTCTGGTTAATCACTGTAACGTCCCCTCTGGTTAATCACTAGGTTTATGATGGACTAAGTGCCACTCCTTATGATGATACTGGAGATGAGGAGACCATTGCTCTAACTGGGGTTGAAAACCTTCACTTCCCTGACCTAAAGAACTGGATATTAGACACTATTAATAGCAGAACAGTAATTATAGTGTCTACATTATGTATCTTATTGATATTATATTTAAATTTCAGGAGCTGAGGTCTCATTCCAGTTTCATTAAGCAAAACGAGTATCTTTCTCATGTACTTGAACTATTGGGGTATTTGGTACGATATGGTTACTATGACGACTTGGGAGATGTTGACGATACAATGATACCTCTGATTAAACTACTTGATGGACACACTGACCTACCATCACTACCTAATGAAGGTCAATTATATAATGTTTTGTATCAATTTAGTGATTACTGTTTGTGTGTAGATGATACTGAAGAAATGACTGAGTTCATATCTCAGTTCAGGGCCTCTGGTAGGAAGATGGACACACCTGAAAACAAAGCTGTCTTTGGTGTGAAGTGCAGGTGATCAATATTCATTATTAATTATTATTAATTATCATAATCACTAATTACTTTAGGGCCCTGGAAGTTTTGGAACTTTTCTTTCGTTTCAAATTTTACGTCAAGTTACAAGTACTTTTGTGATCCATTTTGATCTAGTCTGATCTATTCCACTAGAAATTCATGTATGATTTTATTGTCCTTCAAACTAAAAGAATTCGTGTTCAAAGTTTTTCATTCCATCAGTCGACAGAAGAGGCTGATCCACCTGTGGCTTTGTCCCAATTGATTCAACTGCCTGAGAATGACTGTTCTATTGTACACAGTTCAAGAATGATTAGGTTATTATTATCATTATTATTATCATTATTATCATTATTATTATTATTATCATTATTATTATTATTATTTATTAAAATATTATTTAAATTTATAGCATGACAAGAGATCGTATAAAGTACTTGTGTGGAGGTTGCATTGATGGAGGTGGTTTTGCTCCAGCTGATAAAGGTGTCCCTAAACTAGAAGAAGTATTACTTGATCTTTCAGAGTATGATTGTGATGAATTGGTAACAGCATCTCTTGATCTGTTGACTCAAATGTACTTCTTTGAAGAGGAGCTGTTCCAAAAGGCACATCAGGTACATATTGTACGCATTGGATCTTGCACTACTAACCCTCTATTGATGGCAGGGTCAACTACTGACAGCTCCAGAGTCATTGAAGGATTTCAAACTAGTTAAGGACGACATACTACCTGAACTGAGGCAGCTCCTAAGAGTTGATGCTAATCGTGAGAATCAGGACAGGGTTGAGTATCTAATGCAACAACTGAAGGGCCTTTGTATCATGAGAGGAAGTGATGATCCGAATAAACAAAATCAACTGATGCTTGATAACTTTGGTAATTCAAGAAAGCATTAACAGTATTTATCACAATTGTATGATGCAGGACTTGTATCAGAACTGGTCAGTTTTGTATTGTCCAATGAAAGTCAAGAGTCACAAGTAGAAACTGCTTCTGCCACTGAAGATGATGCTAAAGGTATAGCCTCTCATTATTATTATTATTATTATCATTATTATTATTATCATTATCATTATGCTTATATGATTGTCTAGACATTAAAGGTGCAGCATTGCCAGTGGGTAAAGGAGTCTGCCATGAATGCTTGTGTTTACTGCGCCATCTAGCAACTGACAATATCTCTGTATGAATTATTATTATTATTATTATTATTATTATTATTATTATTATTATTATTATTATTATTATTATTATTATTATTATTATTATTATTATTTATTATTATTATTATTATTATTATTATTATTATTGTTATTAGGTTCAGAAGAGACTATTCAATAGGATTGATGATTTACTTGACATTACAGTCCCTGTACCAGTTCTTTCAGACCTTGCTGACCTCATCACTGAAGTATGCTAACTGGAGTACAGTCCAGTACATGTATACTGCATCACTGCACTTATACTGTACTGTAGGTGTTCACTGGTGGACCTGAGCTTATATTAAAAGTCACTGAAGATCACATTGAAAAGATATTTGGAATAATGAAAGATTCTGAGAATTGTAATGTACAAGCACAATTTATGGTGACACTTGAAGCAATGGCTAAAGTAATTATTTCATTAATAATTATTAATTAATGAGTTTCCTTCAGATTGAAGAATTTAATCTACCGGTTGCTCGTAACCAGGCCCAAATTATTAAAAACTTTTGTCAGTTGGACAGAAAAGGTTTTTGTAAGATTGTACTGGGAGAAGATAAAGATATTGAAGAACAAAGAATGGACCTTTTAGAAACAGTAATAGCAATAATAATAATAATAATAATAATAATAATAATAATAATAATAATAATAATAATAATAATAATAATAATAATAATAATACTGTTATTGATGATGCTGTAATAATTATGCACTATAGGATGATGATGACAGCCCTCAGCTACAACTCCTTCTTAATGTCACTGACATGTTAGCTGCTTGTGCTGAAGGAAAGCACAGGTTTATAGAGTCTGTATGCCAGAATATTCTATCAATTGATGAACTAATCAAGTAAGTATATTATTAGTATATTTTAGTATACTTTGTTACACTTATGGTTATTTTTAGCATAATGACTAGTAATTTGCCTCCTAATCGTAAAAGACCTTTTGTTCGTTTCCTTATATGGGTATACATGGTAACGCAGGAGGACCAGCGAGGACAGCAGGGAGCCACTCTTAGTCACGGAGAGTAAGTAATGAAATACTGTGTACCTTACAATAGTATAATGTACTTAATACAGTGCATCTAATACTGTCTGTATCTTATACCATAGATCAGGAAATATGTGCGGTAGAAAATTTTTGTGTTTTAAAATTGTGCTGTGATTTAATGTTTCCTAAATAAGACTGTGTCATGTATTATTGAATGTGGCATGTAATTATATGGATGATCTAATTTTTGCAAAATTCTAATCCAGTAAAATTAAAATCACAGTAAAAATATACCAGATAGACAGTAAATGAGTCATTTAGTTGTTAGCACATCACGTGATGATTGTATTTCTTCTTGCAGTCTCATGTGGGGCTATCTAAAGCACATGGCTGAATTCCTTGAGAATATAGCTACAGTACTGGATGGAGTATCTTCTGAAGGTCTTGAAGATCTAAAGTATGAAATGACAGCCTCCAATAGGAGAAGGACATCATTCTCATCTGCTGCTCGTCCCAAGAAATCTTCACGTATCTTATCAGTGAAAATATACCCTGGAATAACAGGTGGATTATCAGCTATTGTTAATCATTATTAGCTCCATCATTATTAGATGAAAGGGGACAGTTAATACCAGGATTACTGGAGTATTTGGCTGATGGAGTCATTCCTCTTCTCCATTCATACTACACTACATTCTTTGATCCTGATGGCCTCAGCAAAGAATCTGAAAAATCTAAAGAATTTGAAGTATCGGCTAACATTGCCAAGAGTTTAGCGGTAAACCTTTATGATAGTGATTTAGACATGTATACATGTTATAATGCATTTTATTGTTCATTTCAATTTGTTTAGCATCTTAGTAAAGAGTTAATAAAAGTCTTTTCAAGTCAAAGTTACATTCAAATGTACCAGGAGACACTGAATAAACTCCTTGAGTTTGATGAGATTAAAGAAAGAGCAAGCCTTGATGAGAAGAAGACTCTTGAAGTACAGGAGGCTCTGGATAGTGTTGCTCTAATAAAACCATCGCGTCATTCTTCTCGACGTGGATCAAGTAAGAAACTAAACCAAGGACTTCAAAAACAGTTCACTGTTGATTCACAAATTGAAGAAGTAAAATGAGACACAGTGTGTGAGTCAAGTACTTACTGTATTGGTTTATAGGAAACTTCTGGTGATGATATGATTGAACATTATGATGAACAACAAGAACTGAATGATTTATTTAATTCTTATTCAAGGAACTATCACTCATCATATATGGGACCAAACACTGCCAGACATCAGATAAACTCTCCAGTTGAAGAAATTGGTAAATGTTTATCATTAATTAATCAATTTATTTATTTATTTATTTATTTATTTTAGAGTATAGTGATGAAGGCGAGGAGCTTCCACTGGGTCCAAGCTTTCAAAGACTTGTTCATTTATTTTTCAGGTATATTAGCAAAATTTTAAAACACTGTTGAATGTTTAAATTTTTAAAGTCCACAAAATAAGGAAGTTAAAGAACATTCAGAAAGACTTCTCTATCAACTGGAGTAAGAGCCAATAGCTATAGGCTAGTAATTGATGTGTATTGTGTATTAGGGTATCAAGTAAAAGAACAGAGCAATTAGGAGAGGCAGAACAAGTTAAACAGAACATTCTTGATGTCAGATGTTTACAGGTGACTGATAGTTTATCACTGACATCAGTAACATGTACACCTTTATAAAGCTATTGAGGGCATTGATACATAACCAGATCAAGCAAATAGACCCAGAACTGAAGGACAGAGACCCCATCAAATTCAGAGAGTATGTTATCATATAATGTATCAGAAAATGGAGAATTCTCACCTTTTAATTTTTGGCAAAATTTGGCCAAAGTGTTGTAATGATTGTACTCATGCATTATAATAGGAAAAGTGATACTTTGATTGTACCAATTCAAAACAGAATCCAAGGATTTGATAATGCAGTGAACAGAGTAAGAATAATACCGAGAGAATGATTGATACCATTGTGTGTGTTAGGTGATTCCTTTACTAACACACATTGATGAAAGTATATCAAGAGAAGCACTGGCTCTTATGAAGGCTCTGCTGTTCTCTGGTAATGAAGAATGTCAAGATGGAATAGCAAGAAGTGTTCAAGAAACAAGAGAAGAAATAATATTTTTAGTTCTTAAGCAAAGACTAGAAATAGGGAGTCTTAATTACAGAGAAACGTAAGATTTGAAACTACATGACATATTATTATCATTATTGATAGAAATGCTCTTAAAGCTCAGCTTGATGAAAGGAAAGAACTGAAAAGAAAAAATGTGAGTTTCATTATCTCATTATCAGTGAAATACATTAATTGTATAGGAACCAGCAGCTACTACAAAGGAACAAACTGTAAGTGTTGAATTGGCCAGTCAGTGTAGATTTCTTATTTAGTTGAGGAGAGACACCAGCACTGCTTCAATGTCAAGGAAAGTTACATTTTCCAAAGCTGATGTAAGTATCTGTACATGACGTGTACTGTAATGTACATGCTCACTGCAGGAGACTGTGATTATGAACCCGACCAGTAAAGAGGTAGCCATTTCAATGGAGACACTGGATAGAGACGGTAATGTTTTAATTAAATATGTGTAAAGTTATTCACAAAACTTTTGTAGAAGAAGAATTGTCAACTTTAAAAAGACCTAAAGCAGTAAGACACCTCTTTCATGTTAATGCACCAATTGCTGCCTACTGGTATAGCTCTCTTTTGTTACTGATGATGAGGCAGGAGAGTCATCATGTAGTAAACCAGAGGGAGAGAAGGGAAAAGAAGTAGAAGTATTGTCACAACAGTTGATTGCCGATGGACACTGGACTAACCTTGTACTAGAGGTAATTGGACTTATGTGTGATGGACAGAACAGAACACTGCAGAACTACCTCAGGGAGCAACCTGATAATTTTAAAGTATGCACTCTCTCGTTATCCCTTTATGACGCTAGACTATTCTCCTTAGACTATTAATGTTGTAGCTGAGGTCACTGCATTCCTTCATGCTTACACTGCTGACTTCAGTCAAGGGAACCTAGCACAGATTAGTCAGATCCTCCAGGCTCTGGTTGAGATGTGTGTTGGAAATGTTGAGAACCAACAGGTTATTTATGATAAACTGGTACTGGACCCCCTCAATAGAATACTGCAACTTCCTTTGGATGAAATGCATAAAGACTGTGTAACTGATGACCCTCATAAGGTAATAGATTATAATTGGTATCAGTAAACCAACAGAGCATTATTTAGTGTACTACTTGTTCTTATATACTGGAGCTGATTCAAGTTAAAGGCAGTGCTATCGAGCTACTTGATGTCATGCTTGAGGAGATTAATCCACTGACTGCAACAGTTGCTAAAGTATAGGCTCTCACTGTATCTCCTATAGTACGTGTTTCCTCTTTAGGGAATTGGGTCATCTCTTGATGTAGACTCTGTATTTTCGACAATGAAACTATTTTATGATTTGCAGTCTCACAGTTTAGTGAGGAAGCAGCAGATGGATGATGATTGTCAACGTGGACTCAATAAAGCCTATCAGGTCCTGGTGACACTCATAGACTATGGAACAATACCAGTCAAGAGTAAAAGTAATAGTATCTCACTGTTGGGTGGGTTTAATGTTATAGTTCATTATAATGCAGGGGAATTGAAGAAACTGGCAGATAAGAGTTGTAGAGATGCAGTGAATGCAGCAGCTCAGCATTCACATTCAATTGAGATACACTACGAGGAGGAAGGAGCTAAGCCAATGCTAGCTAGAGTACACTTTCCTTATAAGGGAGAGCTAAGGGAGGAAGTGACTGAGTTGGTTCGTTGGAGTATCAACAGAGACTCAATGGAGGACAAGCAGAGAGCTCTCCTTGATTTGATGCCTGCTCTTAAAAGAGACGTACTTCATCAGGTAAATACTGATACAGTTTAATGTTGTGTTTAACTATTTAACAGACAAAGTTAAAAGATACCAAAATAATGAAGCCTTTCCTTGCCTTCCAGTAAGGGATTTATAAACTTATTTATTCTTTTATTATCATCATTCCAGCTCCATTCGTAGTAGACTATTGATGTTTGTTACAGTTCTACTGAACCTCTTCCTTCTCTTCATATACACTGTACCGCCTCATGCAGTGGGAAACAACACGTAATCCTCTCATTATGATATACTGTATACTCTAATTATCATATTATTAGTCCATTCAGACCTGACTTTCCCCGTTGGTTCCATCCTCTGTTCTTTGTTCTTGGAGCTATTCATCTGTTCCTGTCCCTTTGGATTGTTGTGGAATATTTTGTCATAAACTGGCCTCATTTCAGGCTCCCTTCCTTTTGCTACACGCTAAGGTACCCACTCTCAACACTATCGTCACATTATACTTACACTCAATATCCCAGGGCTAAACTGGAGTATGCTGTTTTGAAGGAGTCCAGTACTTATCAGCCTCCAAGACTGAACTGTATTGATGTTGGGTTGTTTAGTATATCAACTCTTTACATGTTCCTGTTCTTACTATCGTCAATACTGTCTCTGGCCTTCAGTGGATACTTTTATTGCTTTTGTCTCCTTTTCATTATTATTGATAATGATATACTCAAGAGAGTCCTGAGATCTGTCACTAAGAATGGTACTAACTGGACTACATGTACATGTACACGTATACTCATTTTATTGCAGGTATTTCCTTGATATGGGTTGCTATTCTTGGACTGATTGTTCTCTTCATTTATGCTGTGATTTCATTTGCTCTACTTCAAAATAATTTTGATCCTGAGAGCAGTCTTTACTGTTCTAATCTTGGAGAGTGTACGTACTCTGTCCTTAGATATGGTCTGGTTGATAACCTTGGATTTGTGAGTAATGCTCGCTGTTGCATATCACAATTACTGATACATATGCCATAGACTCTAAGTATTTATGTATTTATTTATTTATTTTTAGGTTGTCCCTTTTCAAAATGGAACTTCGTTTGATCCTCCTTTGTTTTCTGGTAGACTCATTTTTGGTCTGTCATATTTTGTGATTGTCAGTACGATTGGACTCAACATTGTATTTGGTATAATTGTTGATAGTTTCTCTGAACTAAGAGAAGAAAGAGTTAGTCTTGTTAATATACTTTTGTAATTTTGTACCTTTGACTTTAGAGCAATATTGAGGCTGAACAGAAAAGCAAGTGCTTTATCTGTGACCTTCCCAGCTATGACTTTGAGAGAAGAGCAAAGGTGAGTCTATTAATCGCAGGGTCTTACTATAGTCTGTGCTCTTTAGGGATTTCACAATCATGTAAAGCATGACCACAATATGTGGGACTATGTCTATTATTCGTTGTATCTTGATAACATTGACACTGGCGACCACAATGCTATTCAGAAATATGTTTATGAGCTGGTAAATTATGACAAAGTCTTTTGCTAGTTTTTGATTATATGAGTTTAGATTTCTGAAAATGATACTGGTTTCTTCCCTCAAGAAGAGGCTCGCTGCCTTTCAGGTGAAGTAGACACCACAGGAGAAAAGATTGGAGAACTGCAAGAGAAAGTTGAGAGTATCTTGCAGCATTTCAGAGACAAGGTAAAGGTAATGAGATGTTACACTAATTTAATGCACAAGTACAGGAATATGCCAAGAGTGTTAAAGCAAAGGAATTGGATCAGAAGAAATGGGAGCAAGAGGTCCAGCAGTCCTCAATTACTCCACAGATTAGTGTGGATCAGTCTGTGACCTTTCGTCATGGTCTGCCCTCTGGAAAGAGCATGGATTTTGGCTCTGGGCCTTTTTAAAAATTTTAGTTTTTAATATGAACTTTTTAAAATCTTTGTAGCATTATAATAGAATTATAAATCATTTTAGTGTGTGTGTGTTTATTTTTATTTTTTTGAAATCTTTACATAGGCAGACATTGATATCCTCTATTGATATTAGTGTAGCATTGAGTTGGACAATCTATGAATAAAGGATAGGGAATGTATTAATGTCATGCATGTATTGTATCTTACCACATAGTCTTGTAGCTCCAGTCTTTGTATGTGACCTACGTGTAAGCTTAAAAAGAGTAGCTGTTGATTCACAGGATGATTCAACATTATTCCTCCTCAGGTATCCAGTGAATGATTGTCCTCCTATTGTTAGTTCTATCCTCTCCCTTGCGGTTTGTCTCTTTTGTTGGTCCCTTCTACCCCGTCTCTTCTTTGGAGTACCACCCCTAGGGGTACCTCTTGCAGGGGTACCTCCCCTGGGGGTAGTTCTTGTTCCAGTAGTCCGTCTAGTCCCTGGTGTGCTTGGTGTTCCTTCAGTGACTCCTTGTTCGTTACACCCCCCACAATTCACTTGTGCTTGAATCGTCAAATAAGTTTTAGTTCTCTTAGTCTTAGTTTTTGTCTTTGTTTTTGTTTTTGTCTTTGTTCCTGGTGTCTTGGTACCTTTTGGTGTTCCCTTTAATGAGCAGCTCTTTTCTAAAATGGAGTACGTGCAGTTTCCTCCAATCTCTAGTTGACTGTTAGTTATAGCTTGAAGGAGTAGCTCTTCTGCTTGCTGTGTAGTTAATGAGTTACAGTTGAATACAACACCATTGGTATTGTATGACTTTAGATCAAGAGTGACTTCACTATTACTCCTTGGGCTGCATTGTTCTATTAGTACATAAAGGAATTACATCAGAATAAAGAATGGTTCTTACGTGCTGAAACTGTTTCTGTTTTACTAACACTTGGTAGTATTACTGCATTAGCAGATGCAGTACCAGCAGAACCGGCTGTCACAGTCACAGTGTAGGCCAGTGGAGGATGGAGTCCTTTAATAGTAGCCATTCTACCAGTGATTGATATATCCTTAAACTGTATAAAGTCTGATCCATCAGTACTCTCAACTATTACACTATAACTGCTACTGGAGGGGCCACCACTCCATGTGATGGTAGCATTCCTTGACGAACGGTCTGTGCTGGTAATTTCAATAGTTTCTGATGTACTTTGAAGAGTACAAGTAAAAGAGCTACTTCCAATACTGTTACCCACAGTACACGTTAGAGGATCACTAGCATCAATGGGTATTGGTACTACAATACCCAGTCTTGTGTCAGGAGACACTGTATTCTGTACACTAGACATTACTGAAGAAGGTCTAAGTATTTGATTGTTTATATTGCACTGGATATTGCTAGGAGGGCCTTGTTGAATACCAAGTGTCAGTAGAATCCCATGAGTTCTATTCTGTATGTCAGTACCAATATATGAACAACTGCTTTGATTTGGATTGATAACTGGAACTAAGTTATCTATCAGAATAGGAATGAATCATTGTAAAAGAATGCATTATTATTACTGTGTGTAGTAATTAGTATTTAAAGGACACACCTAACACACCCTTTCCACTGAAATTCAATTAGTTAGTCTAATTACTACGGCATATTTCTGCCTCTATATCTTTGTGTGGGCATGCTGAATCCTCAAAAGCATTTGTGTATAGCAGCAAAGGACAATTGCTACTGGAAATATTTATATATAACTGCACTTACTTGTGCTACGGTTCAGAATCCAAACTCTCTTTAGTAGGACTGATCCATCAGTGAACCCAGCTCTACAAGTATATGCACCAGCAGGAGAGACAGGGCCAGTAGCTGCAGCTAGTAGCTTTGCCGTATCAGAACTGGTCATCTCAAGTTTTACATTAGAGTGCATTGTGGTTCCTCCATTAGTTAGTACAATACCATTAGGTAGGATCCATGATATGTTACTTAACCCATTCCCAGCTACACAGGACACTCCTATTGTATTAGTAACCTCATTGGCAGTTAGGAGGTGATTGTCTTGTAAGACTCCAGATCCGTCTACATAAAGCAATGCATCTGTCAAGGGAAAGTGAATATAAATTCAAGCCTCAATTCAAAATGTGTCTATATTACCATTGGTTGGTGGTGACGGAGGAACAGCATTTGTAGAGCATAAAACTGCAAAGAGAAAGACAGCAATAAAAGTAGACATAATATCTCTTATCAGCACAGTAATACCTTAGCAAGGCCGAAAGCAGCACCAGCTTTAATTTATACAGGCTGGACAGGAAATGAGGAGTGGGCGTTGATTGCTCGTATCAAAATGGATGCTTGCTTATCAGTGAAGAAAAGAATCAGTTTACTGGAGAAGAAGAGAAAGCAAGGACCACTGCCATCTAATGACAAAGTAAATGAATAGAATTAGTTTTATACTTTCATTTGTTCTTTTATAGGATTTAAAGGATCTCTTATCTCAATGTCAAGGAGCTGATCTGAATGATGTTAGGACATCATGTAGTGTATTACAACATGCTGTATTGAGGAAATGGGTCAATGCAGAAACACTAATAAATGATCTACGACTAATTGTACCTGCAGCAAAGTCAGTTTTGTTAAAATAATTTTAAATATAATATTAAACTTGTTTCGTCAGTCATCCACAAGTTATTGTGCCCCTGTTGCTCGATGTATTAAGGTATCAGCACTCAATAATGAAGTGCATTCAAAGTAGTTTATTGGTAAGAAGACATCCACTGGTCTCAATCAGTTCAAACAACTCAATTCTGCTACATATTTCGATACATTCTGCCATTGAGCTACTCAGAATGAAGTAAGATTATATACTAGTCATGATTTTTATATCCTTATGGTAGTCCTGATGTCCATTCGTTCAGTGTATTGAAACCATTCTTTAAATATCTATTATTGGATCCTCATTATTCTCCATTGAGTGACATTCTTCACGAGCAGTTGCTTCAATTAGTTAGAGATGAATCTCCTTTATCTCGTGATATATTAGACACCATTGTCTCTATTGCTTCATTCTATTCCATTGACTCCATCGACAGTGCATTAAGTACCATCAGGAGAGTCTCTTCTCTTTCTAAAACTGTCATTGGTTGCTATTGTGAAGATATTCAACAAACTTGTGAGTTGTCATGCTGCAGCATATCATACCATTACTTTTGTTCAGGTACATTCATTGATGAACTAGTTCATCTTGTATTCTCACTATGTGTGGAGTCAACAAGACTGGGCCTGCCACTGCTGGAATTAACTCTTAATCTAACAAAATTAATTCAATTTAGGCACATCACTGCATCAGACTGTCTTTGTTTGAGTTGGCTAATCATTAAACAATTACTTGATTCGCTAGTTATCAAACATTTACTGGAAATTGGTTAGAAAGCACTAACTTGATTTTATTACACAATCTTTGTTTTGTTCTTTCAGTCCAGTGTGTCTTGGCAAGTGTGTCTCCATTTTTATGGTGTTTGTTTAAACTACCTCTCATTCTTCTTGTGTCCCAGACTACACCAAATAATTATAACAAGATTTCAAAGACTAACATACTAACAGCTAACTATTTGCTGTCAAAAATTGAAACAGAACCTCCTCAAAAAAGAGAATGTGATCCTAATGTAAGTCTGACTGCAATGATGTGTTAATATTTCAATTAGAGATGATGTATTGCTGGAGGTTGTACTTAAACTATGACATTAACTCAGTACTGATTAGTGTAACCTAGCTTATGTATGATAGCTGTTGTTATTTCATAGGATGCTGTGAATCATAATCTTATTATGAGGTCATCAATTAGTTCACAGTATCTTGGAATGTGCTTTGTGGCTGAGAAATCATTACAGTTTCTTGTGGGAAGGTATGGCTTCAGTTTACATACACACATTATGTTGATCCCTTCAGGTCATCAACAGACAGGCTTGCCTCTTCCTTTCAGATAAGGAATATGACTCAAGATGACGTACTTTCTCTTGGAATAGTAATTTGTGGGATTGAGTCATTGCCCACTCTAGTCCATTCAGAAATACCACTCAGTATATACAATATGGTGAGACTATACCTTGTATTGACTGTATTTTAAAAATAAACAATAATACTTAAAAACAGAGTGAGAGAGGAGTAAGACATGATAAGAAATAATTATTTTTGTGATGGTTTTGATCGAAAAAGAATTTTTTTACCGACTTTTAAGTTTCTCTAAAATTTTTCCAAAAATGAAAAGTTGAGAACTCTCCATTTTCATTAAATTTATTGATGCATATGCATAGCCTTATATTATGTAGAAAGTTCGAACTGATTCCGATCAAAAATAAAATTGTTACAAACTTTTAAAGTTTCTTTAAAATTGGACAAAAGTCCCTGTATTATAGTACAGGGACTTTGGTCAAATTTTGCCGAAAATAAAGAAGTGAGAATTCTCCATTTTTATTACATTTTCTGATGCATATACATGGTCTTATGTTGTGTGGAAAGCTTGAACTGATTTCAATCTAAATTAATTTTTTATAATTAATTTAAATTTATCTAAAATTGGGCCAAAGTTCCTGTACTGTAGTATACAGGGACTTTTATTGTAAAGTAATCCTAAGCTTATATTTTTGAAGGGATCACTAATGGTGACATATGTTGTATATACTCTTGGTAAAGTGTCTGATCATGAATCCTGCTTCGAGCTACTTCAATCTCTACCATTATTCTGTTCACACTCTATCAGTGCTGAAATGGTGACATCAACTTTATTAACTTTAACTAAGACTCCTGACATTCTTCCAACTGCTTTACGTCTCCTTACCAAGACTTGGGAGAAACAAGATAAGATCCTTCCTTATATATTGCCACTGCTCTTACCTCCAGTCTCTGGTAAAGCAGAATGGTCTATATCTTCTGCTGCTTGTCTTAGTGATATATGCAGACTGAGACCTGAGGTTCATGGTGAAGAGTGTATACCATACATATCTCAATTGCTTTCTTATTCCGACAATCCTCTAATGACTGCACTCCTCATATCAGCCCTCACTAGTTTGTGTAGTAATGGTATTGTTGAACCAGCTCTATTGTGGAAACTATTGGAGCCTCAACTCTCGTCAAGAGATAGGTAACCTTTTCTATCACTAGTTGTTACTTCTCATAACTATAGTCCGATCATAGATAAGGCATTGTGTGAATTCTTTGTATTAGCAGCAGACACTTGTAACAAGGACAGACCCAGTCAAGTACTGATTACATTTAGCTAGTTCTATAATATCATTTTGTTATGTTGTTTGTAGACATTTTGTGACGAGGCTCTTCAGCATTTATGGAATATGACACTTAAAGAGGTTAAAACGATTGTATTATCAATTCAATTTTTGTTGTGACTTTAGAGTCTCAATTAGTACATCAGTTTTATTAATCATAGGACACAGAAACTGTGAATAATTCTGTAAAAGCCATTGCTAGTTTTCCATTGGAGTCTCTCACTCGTCAAGTTCTACCAGGCCAACTATTGAACTTATTACCATATAAGGAAGAAGAGTTAGATCAAAGTGTTCTAAGTAATGCAGAGCTTCTGTTAATATTTCTGACTGTGACAAGAAGTGATGAGAAGTCTTTGTGCCTTAAACCCTTAATAAGTTACCTGGTAGAGAAAGAAATAGTTTTATTACCGCGTGGAACTGTTTATAATGCACTCCAAAAGTTGAAGTCTTCAAGAACAATCATGGATAAGACAAGAAGTGAACTTGAGAAATTTCTAAAAAGTTGCTGTACAGTTGAGCATGGCCCTGCAAGTAATATGATTATACTAAAGATTAAAGAATAATTATTGTGTTTATTTTAAATAGTTTATTATTTGAATACTGACGTTGTGGCGGAACACCCACAGTCATTTCCAAAGAAGAGAGATCAGCTATTGAATATAATAAGGAAAACACTGAGGACTGGCACCTTTAATGAGTTGTGTATTCTATCTGAAGGAACAGAATGGAACAAATTAATGACATTGACAATCGAAACACAAATTAAAGTATTTGAAACCATGTGCATTTTAAAAGTATAATTACTTTGATAATTATTATTAGGTTTCTGGTGTAAGACTGGCTGAAAATGGACAAAAAAGAAATGACACTGTCAACAAGTAATGATAATCAGTGCTTGAAACTCATTTAATGTCATACAGGGCTATTAGTGACATTGTAAATATGTTAAAGGACTCATACAGGTCAATACTCATCAGTGGTAATGTATTATTATTATATTGATAGGGATTGTGTGTTCAATGGAATGGGATCTGTAGTTGGTTTAGTCACTTCTGAGCTGGTTCTTGATGTGTATCCACAGTCCCTGTTACTTGTATTGCAATATCTGACATCTTATTTGAATAATAATGTATTGTATTCCCAACATAAGGGCTGCTCCATTGCTGATGCTTTGAAAGTCCATTCTGCTCCATTGTTTATTTATTACGTATAATGATAAATAGGTATTATTGACTACAGCCACAGTCCAAGATATTACAAGATCAATTCTAGTCCACATTCCTGTTCTAACTCATTTCTTGGGTCAGTATCCGTTGAAGACAGTTCAAGTTCTTAATGGAATACTTAAGAGTTTAGCATCTGAAGTTGTATCAATTATATTAAGGTACCATAGTTTCACGTTAGTTTATCAATCTATTCTTAATTAGAAATGACGACCCTGATATCACTTCTCTGGCCTGTTTAGCTACATCAGCTATAGTTCAGGATCTATCGTTTATTAAGGAGGTACTGCATGT